>NC_057797.1:726449322-726673559 GCF_018294505.1 Triticum aestivum
ACATGACCGAGACAACTCTTCGGTCAATAACCAATAGCGGGATCTAGATACCCATGTTGGCTCCCACATGCTCCACGATGATCTCATCAGATGAACCACGATGTCGAGGATTCAATCAATCCCGTATTCAATTCCCTTTGTCCATCGGTACGATACTTGCCCGAGATTCGATCGTCGGTATCCCGATACCTCGTTCAATCTCTTTACCGGCAAGTCTCTTTACTCGTTCCGTAACACATCATCCCGTGATCAACTCCTTGGTCACATTGTGCATATTATGATGATGCCCTACCGAGTGGGCCCAGAGATACCTCTCCGTTACACGGAGTGACAAATCCCAGTCTTGATTCATGCCAACCCAACAGACACTTTCGGAGATACCCGCAGTGCACCTTTATAGCCACCCAGTTACGTTGTGACGTTTGGTACACCCAAAGCATTCCTACGGTATCCGGGAGTTGCACAGTCTCATGGTCTAAGGAAATGATACTTGACATTAAAAAAGCTTTAGCATACGAACTACACGATCTTGTGCTAGGCTTAGGATTGGGTCTTGTCCATCACATCATTCTCCTAATGATGTGATCCCGTTATCAACGACATCCAATGTCCATGGTCAGGAAACCGTAACCATCTATTGATCAACGAGCTAGTCAACTAGAGGCTTACTAGGGACATGGTGTTGTCTATGTATCCACACATGTATCTGAGTTTCCTATCAATACAATTCTAGCATGGATAATAAACGATTATCATGAACAAGGAAATATAATAATAACTAATTTATTATTGCCTCTAGGGCATATTTCCAACAGTCTCCCACTTGCACTAGAGTCAATAATCCAGTTCACATCGCTATGTGATTAACACTCAAGGTCACATCCCCATGTGACTAACACCCAAAGAGTTTACTAGAGTCAATAATCTAGTTCACATTACCATGTGATTAACACTCAATGAGTTCTGGGTTAGATCTTGTTATGCTTGTGAGAGATGTTATAGTCAACGGGTCTGAACCTTTCAGATCCGTGTGTGCTTTACAAATCTCTATGTCATCTTGTAGATGCAGCTACCACGCTCTATTTGGAGCTATTCCAAATAACTGTTTTATTATACAAATCCGGTTTACTACTCAGAATCATCCAGATTAGTGTCAAAGATTGCATCGGCGTAACCCTTTACGACGAACTCTTTTACCACCTCCATAATCGAGAAAATTCCGTAGTCCACTAGTTACTAAGGATAACCTTGACCGTTGTCCTATGATCCATTCCTGGATCACACTTGTACCCCTTGACTGACTCAAGGCTTAGCACGCTTCAGGTGCGGTACACAACATTGCATACTTTAGAGCCTACATCTAAAGCATAGGGGACGACCTTCGTCCTTTCTCTCTATTCTGCCGTGGTCAGGTCTTGAGTTTTACTTAATACTCATACCTTATAACACAACCAAGAACTCCTTCTTTGCGGATCTATTTTTGAACTCCTTCAAAATTTTGTCATGGTATGTGTTCGTTTGAAAGTACTATTAAGCGATTTTGATCTATCCTTATAGATCTTGATGCTCAATGTTCAAGTAGCTTAATCCAGGTTTTCCATTAAAAACACTTTTCAAATAACCCTATATGCTTTTCAGAAATTCTACATCATTTCTGATCAACAATATGTTAACAACATATACTCATCAAAAATTATATAGTGCTCCCACTCACTTCTTTGGAAATACAAGTTTCTCATAAACTTTGTATAAACCCAAAATCTTTGATCATCTCATCAAAGCGTACATTCCAATTCCGAGATGCTTACTCCAGTCCTTAGAAGGATTGCTGGAGCTTTGCATACTTGTTAGCATCTTTCAGGATTGACAAAACCTTCTGGTTGTATCACATACAACCTTTCCTCAAGAAAAACATCGAGGAAACAATGTTTTGACATCCTATCTGCAAGATTTCATAAATAATGCAGTAACTGCTAACATAATTCCAACAGACTCTTAGCATCGCTATGAGTGAGAAAGACTCATCGTAGTCAACTCCTTGAACTTGTCGGGAAACATCTTAATGACAAGTCGAGCTTACTTAATGGTGACACTTACCATCATTGTCTGTCTTCCTTTTAAAATCCATCTGCACCCAATAGCCTTACGACCATCAAGTAGTTCTTTCAAAGTCTATACTTTGTTTCATACATGGATCCTCTCTCGGATTTTTATGGCCTCGAGCCATTCGTCGGAACCCGGGCGCACCATCGCTTCTCCATAACTTGTAGGTTCATTGTTGTCTAGCAACATGACTTCCAAGACAGGATTACATACCACTCTGAAGTAGTACACATCCTTGTCGACCTATGAGGTTTGGTAGTGACTTGAGCGAAGTTTCATGATCACTATCATAAGCTTCCATTTCAATTGGTGTAGGTGCCACAGGAAGAACTTCCTGTGCCCTGCTACACACTAGTTGAAGTGACGGTTCAATAACCTCATCAAGTCTCCACCATCCTCCCACTCAATTCTTTCGAGAGAAACTTTTCCTCGAGAAAGGACCCATTTCTAGAAACAATCAATTTTGCTTCCGAATCTGAAATAGGAGGTATACCCAACTGTTTTTGGGTATTCTATGAACATGCATTTATCCGCTTTGGGTTCAAGCTTATCAGCCTGAAACTTTTTCACATAAGAGTTGCAGCCCCAAACTTTTAAGAAATGATAACTTAGGTTTCTCTAAACCATAGTTCATACGGTGTCATCTCAACGGAATTACGTGGTGCCCTATATGAAGTGAATGCGGTTGTCTCTAATGCCTAACCCATAGACGATAGTGGTAATTCGATAAGAGACATCATGGTATGCACCACATCCAATAGGGTGCAGCTATGATGTTCGGACACACCATCACACTATGGTGTTCCAGGCGGTATTAGTCGTGAAACAATTTCCACAATGTCTTAATTGTGTGCCAAACTCGTAACTCGGATATTCATCTCTATGATCATATCATAGACATTTTATCCTCTTGTCACGATGATCTTCAACTTCACTCTGAAATTACTTGAACCTTTCAATAATTCAGACTTGTGTTTCATCAAGTAAATATACTTAGCATCTACTCAAATCATCTGTGAAGTAAGAACATAATGATATCCACTACGTGCCTCAGCACTCATTGGACTGCACACATCAAACTGTATTACTTCCAACAAGTTGCTTTCTTGTTCCATTTTACTGAAAACGAGGTCTTTCAGTCATCTTGCCCATGTGGTATGATTTGCATGTCTCAAGTGATTCAAAATCAAGTGAGTCCAAACGATCCATCTGTATGGAGTTTCTTCATGCATATATACCAATAGACATGGTTCGCATGTCTCAATCTTTTCAAAAACGAGTGAGTCCAAAGATCCATCAACATGGAGCTTATTCATGCGTTTTATACCAATATGACTCAAATTGCAGTGCCACAAGTATGTGGTACTATCATTACTATCTTATATCTTTTGGCATGAACATGTGTATCACTACGATCGAGACTTAATAAACCATTCATTTTAGGTGCAAGACCATTGAAGGTATTATTCAAATAAATAGAGTAACCATTATTCTCTTTAAATGAATAACCGTATTGCGATAAACATAATCCAATCATGTCTATGCTCAATGCAAACACCAAATAACAAATTATTTAGGTTTAACACCAATCTCGATGGTAGAGGGAGCATGCGATGCTTGATCACATCAACCTTGGAAACACTTCCAACACATATCGTCATCTCACCTTCAGCTAGTCTCTGTTTATTCCGTAGCCTTTTATTTCGAGTTACTAACACTTAGCAACTGAACCGGTATTTTTAATACCCTGGTGCTACTAGGAGTACTAGTAAAGTACACATTAATATAACATATTTCCAAAATACTTCTGTCGACCTTGCCAGCCTTCTCATCTACCAAGTATCTAGGGTAGTTCTGCTTCAGTGACCGTTCCCCTTATTACAGAAGCACTTAGTCTCGGGTTTGGGTTCAACCTTGGGTTTCTTCACTAGAACATCAATTGATTTGTCATCTCATGAAGTATCCATTCTTTCCTTTGCCCTTCTTGAAACTAGTGGTTTAACCATCAACAATTGGTGCTCCTACTTGATTTCTACTTTCGCGGTGTCAAACATCGCGAGTTGCTCAAGGATCATCATGTCTATCCCTGATATGTTATAGTTCATCACGAAGCTCCAATAGCTTGGTGGCAGTGACTATGGAGAATCATCACTATTTCATCTGGAATATTAACTCCCACTCGATTCAAGCGATTGTAGTACTCAGACAATCTGAGCACATGCTCAACAATTGAGCTTTTCTCCCTTAGTTTGCAGGCTTAAGAAACTTGTCAGAGGTCTCATACCTCTTGACGTGGGCACTAGTCTGAAATCCCAATTTCAGTCTTTGGAACATCTCATATGTTCTGCGACATTTCAAAAACGTCTTTGGTGCCACAATTCTAAACCGTTAGTATTACGCACTGAACTATCACGTAGTCATCAAAACGTGTATGTCAGATGTTTCCCAACATCTAAAGACGACGCTCGAGGTTCAACGCACTGAGCGGTGCATTAAGGACATAGCCCTTCTGTGCAGCAACGAGGACAATCCTCAGTTCATGGACCCACTCCGCATAATTGCTACTGTCAACTCTCAACTAAATTTTCTCTAGGAACATATCTAAAACAGTAGAACCAAAGCGTGAGCTACGACATAATTTGCAAAGACCTTTTGACTATGTTCATGATAATTAAGTTCATCTAATCAAATTATTCAATGAATTCCCACTTAGATAGACACCCTCTAGTCATCTAAGTGATACATGATCCGAGTCAACTAGGCCGTGTCCGATCATCACGTGAGACGGACTAGTCATCATTGGTGAACATCTTCATGTTGATCGTATCCACTATACAACATTACAACTCATGTTCGACCTTTCGGTCTTCCGTGTTCCGAGGCCATGTCTGTACATGCTAGGCTCGTCAAGTCAACCTAAGTGTTTCACATGTGTAAATCTGGCTTACACCCGTTGTATGCGAACGTTAGAATCTATCACACCCGATCATCACGTGGTGCTTCGAAACGACGAACCTTTGCAATGGTCCACAGTTAGGGGGAACACTTTTCTTGAAATTTTAGAGAGAGATCATCTTATTTATGCTACCGTCGTTCTAAGAAAATAATATGTAAACATGACAAACATCACATGCAAATCATTAAGTGACATGATATGGCCAATATCATCTTGCGCCTTTTGATCTCCATCTTCGAGGTGCGGCATGATCACCTTCGTCACCGGCATGACACCATGATCTCCATCATCGTGTCTTCATGAAGTTGCCTCGCCAACTATTACTTCTACTACTATGGCTAACGGTTAGCAATAAAGTAAAGTAATTACATGGCGTTTTCATTGACACGTAGGTCATAAATAAATTAAGACAACTCCTATGGCTCCTGCCGGTTGTCATACTCATCGACATGCAAGTCATGATTCCTATTACAAGAACATGATCAATCTCATACATCACATATATCATTCATCACATCCTTTTGCCATATCACATCACATAGCATACTCTACAAAAACAAGTTAGACGTCCTCTCATTGTTGTTGCATGTTTTACGTGGCTGCTATGGGTTTCTAGCAAGAATGTTTCTTACCTACGCAAAACCACAACGGTGATATGCCAATTTCTATTTACCCTTCATAAGGACCCTTTTCATCGAATCCGATCCAACTAAAGTGGGAGAGACAGACACCCGGTAGCCACCTTATGCAACTAGTGCATGTCAGTCGGTGGAACCAGTCTCACGTAAGCGTACGTGTAAGGTCGGTCCGGGCCACTTCTCCCACAATGCCGCTGGATCAAGATAAGACTAGTAACGGTAAGCAAATTGAACAAATCATCGCCCATAACTGCTTTGTGTTCTACTCATGCATAGAATGTACGCATAGACCTAGCTCATGATGCCACTGTTGGGGATCGTAGCAGAAATTTAAAATTTTCTACGCATCACCAAGCTCAATCTATGGAGTCATCTAGCAACGAGAGAGAGGGAGTGCATCTTCATTCCCTTGAAGATCGCTAAGCGGAAGCTTTCAAGAGAACGGGGTTGATGGAGTCGTACTCGTCGTGATCCAAATCACCGATGATCCTAGCGCCGAACGGACGGCACCTTCGCGTTCAACACACGTACGGAGTGGAGACGTATCCTCCTTCTTGATCCAGCAAGGGGAGAGGAGAGGTTGATGGAGATCCAGCAGCACGACAACGTGGTGGTGGAAGCAGTGGGATCTCGGCAGGGCTTGGCCAAGCACCAACGAGAGGGAGAGGTGTCACGGAGGGAGAGGGAGGCGCCAGGGACTTGGGTGCGGCTGCCCTCCCTCCCCCCTACTATATATAGGACCCCTAGGAGGGGCGCCGGCCCTAGGAGATCCAATCTCCAAGGGGGGGCGGCGGCCAAGGGGGGGGGACTTGCCCCCCAAGTCAGGTGGGGCGCCCCCCACCCCTAGGGTTTCCAACCCTAGGCGCAGGGGGAGGCCCATGGGGGGTGCACCAGCCCACCAGGGGCTGGTTCCCCTCCCACTTAAGCCCATGGGGCCCTCCGGGTTAGGTGGCCCCACCCGGTGGACCCCCGCGACCCTTCTGGTGGTCCCCGTACAATACCGATTACCCCCGAAACTTTCCCGATGGCCGAAACTGGACTTCCTATATATAAATCTTCACCTCTGGACCATTTCGGAAATCCTCGTGACGTCCGGGATCTCATCCGGGACTCCGAAAAACTTTTGGGTTACCGCATACTAATATCTCTACAACCCTAGCGTCACCGAACCTTAAGTGTGTAGACCCTACGGGTTCGGGAGACATGTAGACATGACCGAGACAACTCTTCGGTCAATAACGAACAGTGGGATCTGGATACCCATGTTGGCTCCCACATGCTCCACGATGATCTCATCGGATGAACCACGATATCGAGGATTCAATCAATCCCGTATTCAATTCCCTTTGTCCATTGGTACGATACTTGCCCGAGATTCGATCGTCGGTATCCCGATACCTCGTTCAATCTTGTTACCGGCAAGTCTCTTTACTCGTTCCGTAACACATCATCCCGTGATCAACTCCTTGGTCACATTGTGCACATTATGATGATGTCCTATCGAGTGGGCCCAGAGATACCTCTCCGTTACACGGAGTGACAAATCCTAATCTCGATTCATGCCAACCCAACAGACACTTTCGGAGATACCCGCAGTGCACCTTTATAGCCACCCAGTTACGTCGTGACGTTTGGTACACCCAAAGCATTCCTACGGTATCTGGGAGTTGCACAATCTCATGGTCTAAGGAAATGATACTTGACATTAGAAAAGCTTTAGCATACGAACTACACGATCTTGTGCTAGGCTTAGGATTGGGTCTTGTCCATCACATCGTTCTCCTAATGATGTGATCCCGTTATCAACGACATCCAATGTCCATGGTCAGGAAACTATAACCATCTATTGATCAACGAGCTAGTCAACTAGAGGCTTACTAGGGACATGGTGTTGTCTATGTATCCACACATGTATCCGAGTTTCCTGTCAATACAATTCTAGCATGGATAATAAACGATTATCATGAACAAGGAAATATAATAATAACTAATTTATTATTGCCTCTAGGGCATATTTCCAACAGGAACCCCCAGGTGGTCTGTAATAATAATTGATATACCCGCCTTTTACTATCCATACGCAGCTTGCCCTTGGATAGGACATGTCAAATAGTCCTATTTTTTGCTTCTCGCACTACTTGTATCAGTACGCTTCGACGTATTATTTAAATTACAATGCATAGCATTAGTCTATTATTGCATTATCCATCCATTTTTTTCTTATATGTTCATTTACGACAACTTGCACCCGTACATTCTGGTACGGTTAGTACGTTAGGGGCTTTCGTTTACCCCATAATACGACGTGAGAAGTCGGAACACTTTCAACAGTGCAGCACCCCGAACTTATAGCACTATATGCATCAGCTCCGAATCATGCCTTGGGTCAATAGTTGGGTTTGCCCGGCTCCCATGTTTTGGTACCTTACGTTCCGCTATATCGGCTAAGGTAGCGCTGGGAGAACTACTGCGATTGTGTCCCGGTTCTTACGAACGAGCACCTCAGTAGAGAAAGCCGAAAACTGACTGTCATGATATGGCGAGACCTGGTCGCTGTTCGAGAGGTCTCAAGTCCTTAAAGACTTTTTCCGCTTCGGGTGAGGAGTCGGCCTTGCCTGACTTAGGCGTATATAGCGCCCCAAATTCGGCCTTCCGAATACTAGGGGCTTGGCCAAAATTTAAAATTGTAGACTTCTATGGCTAAGTGAGAGTGATAAAGCCTTATAGTCCGATTGCCTGGTTCGTTGTGCTGAACACCTCCCTCAAAGGACCCAAAATTGGGATAAAGAGTGCTCAGGTTTATCCCGAACACCCCAGTACTAGTTACATGGGGGAAGAAGCCGACGACTGGCCAACTCTCAGATTTTATAAACGGCCGCACATAAGGTAATATTTTAAATTCAAAAAGCGTTGCATAGCGCAAATGAACTTGTTTCATATTACAGGATCACATGAGCATGTTCATTCAAAAATTACATCTCTGGCACATTCCTCCGCCACAAGGCGGGAACCCTTCAGGACACTGTCATAATACATCTCGGGGCAGCGATGCTCCTTGCCCTCCGGCGGCCCCTCCTTCACAGCTTAACGGCGTCCAGCTTCGCCCAGTGCACCTTCGCCCGGGCAAAAGCCCTGCGCGCACCCTCGATGCAGACGGACCACTTTATGACTTCAAGCCGTGGGCAGGCATCCACATGCCGCCTCACCAGATCGAAGTAGCTGCTAGGCAGGGGATCGCCAGGCCACATCCAGACTATAAGACCCTTCATGGCCTATTCGGCCGCCTTGTGATGCTTGACCAGTTGCTTTAGCTGGTCGCTCAAGGGCATTGGGTGTTCGGTCCCAGTATACTGAGACCAGAACAACTTTTCCATCGAGCTCCCCTCCTCAGCTCGGTAAAACTCCGCGGCATCCAGTACGCTGCGGGGAAGATCTGCGAACGCTCCTGGAGAGCTCCAAACTCGGGTAAGTAAAAGTAAATTTTCCTTCACATGCTTGCTTTTCATAATGAATGCCTTACCCGCTGATATCTTCTTCACCGCATCAATCTTCTAGAGGGCCTTGTGGGCTTCAGCCTTGGTGCTCCGTGCGCTTTCGAGCGCCTTCGCAAGCTCGGACTCTCGCGTCTTAGAGTGAAGCTCCAAGGACTCGTATTTTTTGGCGAGAGCCTAGAGCTCTTGCTGCACCTCGCCTACCCGGGCTTCTTGCTTTTCCCGCTCAATGCGCTCCTTGGCCGGTTTGTCTTCGACCTCGGACACTGCCTTCTTCAGGGTCGCCACCTCGGTCGTGGCCCCTGGCAAATTCATGATGATCCTATTACTTTACAACCGAATATCTTTTTAATATATAGACAAGGTATTGCTTACCTTTGCTCTCCTCGAGCTGCCTCTTGGTAAGGCCGAGCTCTTTCTCGGACCGCTCAAGGTCCTGCTTCAGTGCAGCGACCTCCGCAGTACGTGCGGCAGCAGTCAGCAGTCAAGCGTGCATATGCACATAGACATATTCTGATTAGACTCCCGAGTCATTATTTGATCCTCTATTCTGCCTTTCTTCGTGAACGCCAAACAGAGCATCAGGGGCTACTGTCTATGCGGTAATATTTTCCTATATTTTGATTGCTTACCTTAAAGCCTGTTAGGAGGCTGGTGCAAGCTTCGGTCAGTCCGTTTTTGGCGGACCGAACCTTCTCGATCACCGCACTCATGATAGTGCGGTGCTCTTCGTCGATGGAAGCGCCACGAAGCGCTTCCAGCAAGTTGTCCGGTGCCTCTGGTTGGACAGAGGCCACCGGCACGGGCGGTCGCCCCTCTTAACAGGGGACCGCCTGCCGGAGTCCGGAACCACCGAAGGTTCCGGCGCAGTGTCCGGCTGGGGGGCGAACTTGGAGCCCATGGGAGTCTTCCTCCCTTTGCGCCCAGGGTCTGGAAGGTCGCCTCGAGGTGCCCCCAGGACTACCTCCCCTAGGCTCGGTTCCGTTTTAGACAACACCTCGACGTTGTCCGTAGGGCAAGGGGTGGAGGCGGTCGGAAGTGAATCGATATTCATATCCGACGAGTCCAAAGAACCGTCCGACGAAGATACGTCAAGACGGGCTCGGGACGGACTGCATAATCATATTCGGCGTAAGGAGAAGCAGTGCAATAAAACATACCATGAATTACTATGGTGTCCGGATACTTACGACTTCGCTAGGGGCTTCTCCCTGGGTAACCACTCGTCGCCGCTGTAGGCGGCCGTCGTGGAGCAGTCCGGAAGGAGGGTCCTTCCCTTCTTGGACCCTTCGGCCTCCCCGGTCGGGGTGGCATTCCTTTTCTTGTCTCCCCCGGCTGGGGGGCGGGGAGAACTTTCCTCTTCCTCCTCCTCGTTTTCGTGGGAGGAGGACACATCGGAGTTATCGGACGATGAGTCTGATATAACCTTGCGTCGGAGACCCTTTCGGGTCCCCGTGGCCTTCTTCTTGGCCTTCTTCTTGGCCTTCTTCGCCGGCACCTCGTAAGGCGCCGGAACTAGCATCTCCATTAGGAGAGCATCTGCAGGATCTTTAGGCAGGGGGGCTGGGCAATTGATCAGCTCCGCCATCTCTACCCAGTCCTGTTAATGGCATGGAAGCTTAGATTCCGCACATGATTAAACTGGGGCAAATAAATATCCTGTGAGATATAAAAACTTACCGGATTGGCATGGCGCTTTGTGCTGAGTCCGCGGTCCTCGGTAAGGGGAGGAGGTACCTCGGCGCCCTTGAACAGCACCTTCCAGACGTCCTTGTGCATCGTGTCAAAGAGCTCTCGCAGCATCTGGTGCTTGGCCGGGTCGAACTCCCACAAATTAAATGCCCGTCATTGACACGGGAGGATCCGGCGGAAGAGCATGACCTGGACCACGTTGACAAGCTTGATTTTCTTGCTCATCATGTTCTTGATGCATGTCTGGAGTCCGGTCAGCTCTACCGGGGAACCCTAGGACATGCCCTTCTCTTTCCATGAGGTGAGCCGCGTGGGGATTCCGGATCGAAATTCGGGGGCCGCCACCTAGTTGGTGTCACGTGGCTCGGTGATGTAGAACCACCCCGATTGCCATCCCTTTATGGTCTCCACATAGGAGCCTTCGAGCCAGGCAACGTTAGGTATTTTGCCCACCATGACGCCTCCGCACTCTGCTTGCTGGCCGACTACCACCTTCGGTTTAACATTGAAGGTCTTCAACCACAGGCTAAAGTGGGGCCTGATGCGGAGGAAGGCCTCGCACACGACGATAAATGCCGAGATGTTGAGGATGAAATTGGGGGCCAGATCATGAAAATCCAGCCCGTAGTAGAAGATGAGCCCGTAGACAAACGGGTGAAGGGGAAATCCCAGTCCGCGGACAAAGTGGGTAAGGAAAACTACCCTCTCATGGGGTGCAGGCGTAGGGACGATCTGCCCCGCATCTGGTAGCCGGTGCGCGATGTCCGCGACCAGATATTTGGCTTCCCGTAGCTTTGTGATGTGCTCCTCCGTGACGGAGGAGACCATCCACTTGCCTCCCACTCCGGACATGCTTGGAGTGGTTTGAGAAGAAAGACATGAACATGGGCGTTGGAGCTCGAGTGCATGAGAATGGATAGGCATGGAGGAAGAAGGCGTGGGTAAAAAGGGTGAATCTTTGTCCCTTTATAAGGGCGGAAGAGGCGATACGCCTCCCCACTTACCTGGTAAAATTGCTTATTCCCCGAATGTCGTAATTGATGGCATGGTTGGGTTACTCATACCCGTATTGATGAGAATCCTGTGATAAGGGGACATGATCTTTGCTTTGACAAGACGTGTCAAGAAAACCGCCTCTCGATATGTGATGTGCTGGTTGAGAAAAACAGTTCGAATAATGACTGCGCCGCAGTATGATGTCATGTTGTCAAGCGTGTCAACAGATTAGATTTGTGGAAATATTATTCTCTCTACGGTGGTATGTGGAACTTGTTTTGCAGAGACGGACACTATCCTTGTGTCCAAAATCTTCCATGGAGTATTCGGAGGAAGAACCCGCCTTGCAATGTCGAAGACAAATCTGTGCGCCGGACTCATCGTCATTGAAGCCTGGTTCAGGGGCTACTGAGGGAGTCCTGGATTAGGGGGTTTCCGGACAGCCGGACTGTATCCTTTGGCCGGACTGTTGGACTATGAAGATACAAGATTGAAGACTTCGTCCCGTGTCCGGATGGGACTTTCCTTGGCGTGGAAGGCAAGCTTGGCAATACGGATATGTGGATCTCCTCCCTTGTAACCAACTCCGTGTAACCCTAGCCCCCTCCGGTGTCTATATAAACCGGAGGGTTTAGTCCGTAGGAGAACAACAATCATACCATAGGCTAGCTTCTAGGGTTTAGCCTCTACGATCTCGTGGTAGATCAAATCTTGTAATACTCATATCATCAAGATCAATCAAGCAGGACGTAGGGTATTACCTCCATCGAGACGGCCCGAACCTGGGTAAACATCGTGTCCCCTGCCTCCTGTTACCATCCACCTTAGACGCACAGTCCGGGACCCCCTACCCGAGATCCGCCGGTTTTGACACTGACACTCACCATTTGCTATTTTTCTCGAGAGAAGCCACTAGTGAAATCTACGGGCCCCGGGTCTTCTTTCTCATATATTTGCCTTTGCGATCTACTTTTCTCTTGCTTTTATTTTCAGATCTATTAATCCAAAAACCCAAAAATACTTTGCTACAATTTATTCTTATTTATTTATTTGGCGTTCGATTTATCAATCTACTACAAATTTACCTCACGTCTGTTTGCCTATCTTGAGGCGCCGTACCCCGGAAGGGATTGACTGTTGGGGAACGCAGTAATTTCTAAAAAATTCCTACGCACACGCAAGATCATGGTTGAAAGAACATGCGGTGCCCCCCATGTTTGGTTTTGGTAATTGATGACAATCTCTATGGACTAATTGTTGCCTTGAGTTATATTCGAAGGTTTAGTCCATAGGCTTTTCTTGGAGTACATGTGTTGGTTTCAATGAGAGTTTGTGTCAGCCAAGGTGCTATTCAAGAATTATCCAAAGATTGGTCATGTGAGTGTTGAGCTTATTGCAAGCATGTCTTGAAGAAGAAGAAGATTGTGTGATCATTCATGTCTATCTTCAAGACATCATCCAAATGAAGAGAATTGGAAAGATTCAAGGTTGATCAAGATTAAGTCAAGAATGAATCAAGTTGATCAACACACAAAGCATACAAGATGTACTAAGGGATCAAGTGATCCCATGGTATGGTAAGCATTGTCCATTACGCTTTGTTTGCTAACCCATGGTTTTCGTGAGAGTTCTTTGTGGGGTTAGGTTGCGATGTGCAAGTTCAAGTGGAGCATCATGAAAAGATCAAATGCTTGAAGCTTGCCGTCCATTATGGTAACACTGGATTTATGAAGATGTGCTGAAGAGTGGCTCACCCATAGTGGAGTATGGGGGAGCAATCAACTAGTCTTCATCGAGCCAACACAATCAAGAAAGGTGGTCCAACTTGAGGAAGTCAAGATTGTCATCATCTAGCTCAAGTGGACTATGTGCAAGACAAAGGTTTGCCCTTGATAGGTTTTCTATTTTACCGGTCTCATAGTGGTAGTTGGGAGACCGGGGTATAGGATCGATTGCCGTACTATCAAGGGGGGCTCTCGATGAGTAGCTTGATCGTATCGTTCGTAGAGAGCTCAAACCATTGCATACTTGCATCATCTTTCTTGGTTCTTGTTTGGTTCTCTTTGAGAGTTTTGGAGCTTATGGTCATCTTGATGACAAGCTCGAGCTCATCGAAAACAGAGTTCACTTGCATCTTCTATGATGTTTTCGATGTTGGAGGTTATGCTCGTTCTTCTCTGTTGGAGGTTTCACTCCTCCATTTGTTAGGCATACCTCCACTGCCTCTTCTTTCTATATCCTTGGAGTATACTACTCGTCATCTTGTTTCCAACAAGCTTGAGCTTGCTCGATTCAGAGCTCATTTGCAGAAGTTATGGCAGTTCTGGTTTTCCTTGGAGTATACTTGTTTTCTTGGAAGTGTCATATGTTTGGTGCCAGCGGTAGTACCGCGTATCGCCACAAGTGGTAGTACCGCTGTCTCACAATGGTAGTACCGCCCATGGCCATAAGCGGTAGTACGACTCTGGTTCCGCACTGGTACCGCCTCGACTCAAGACGTGATTTTCTCGTGTCGGGTTCAGCGGCAGTACTAGCGGCAGTAGGAGCGGTAGTGCCGCTCGTGTGCGGTAGTACCGCGGTTACCACCGCCCCTAGTGCCACAAAATGGCCCTCCTCTCTATGCGCGGTCCCAATGGTAGTACCGCTGGGCCAAGCGGCAGTACCGCCGCTGCCAACGGTAGTACCGCTGGCCCCAGCAGTAGAGCCGCTCATACGGCTCTGCCTCGCCCTCTGTTTTGCTCCGTTATCTGTGATCTACCGCCTGGGCGGTAGTACCGCTGCCCTGAGAGGTAGTACCGCTCGTGCGCGGACTGAGCACATAACGGTTGGATTCGGGAGCTCCTATAAAATGGGGTCTTCTTGCCCATTGAGCCTTATCCCTTGAGCTCGTGTTCTTCCCCCATTGTTGACCTTCTTCGAGCTTGCTAACTCTCAATCCCTGATACGTCCATTTTGCATCATGCTTTTATATCGATATTTATTGCATTATGGGCTGTTATTACATATCATGTCACAATACTTATGCCTATTCTCTCTTATTTTACAAGGTTTACATAAAGAGGGAGAATGCCGGCAGCTGGGATTCTGGACTGGAAAAGGAGAAAATATTAGAGACCTATTCTGCATAGCTCCAAAAGTCCTGAAACTTCACGGAAGCTATTTTCAGAATATATAAAAAATACTGAGCGCAAGAAGTTCCAGAGGGGGCCCACACCCTGGCCACGAGGGTGGGGGGCGCTCCCCTACCTCGTGGGCCCCCTGGTGGCCCTTCGATGCCCATCTTCTACTATATGGAGTCTTTCATTGAGAAAAAAAATCATATGCAAGCTTTCGGGACAAGACTCCACCGCCATGAGGCGGAACCAATCTAGGGCTCTGGTGGAGCTGTTCTGCCGGGGACACTTCCCTCCGGGAGGGGGAAATCATCGCCATCATCATCACCAACGCTCCTCTCATTGGGAGGGGGCCAATCTCCATCAACATCTTCACCAGCACCATCTCCTCTCAAACCCTAGTTCATCTCTTGTATCCAATTCTTGTCACTAAGTCTGGGATTGGTACCTGTAGGTTGCTAGTAGTGTTGATTACTCCTTGTAGTTGATGCTAGTTGGTTTATTTGGTGGAAGATCGTATGTTCAGATCATATATGCATATTAATACCCCTCTGATTATGAACATGAATATGCTTTGTGAGTAGTTACGTTTTTTCCTAACGACATGGGAGAAGTCTTGCTATTAGTAGTCATGTGAATTTGGTATTCGTTCGATATTTTGATGAGATGTATGTTGTCTCTCCTCTAGTGGTGTTATGTGAACGTCGACTACATGACACTTCACCATTATTTGGGCCTAGAGGAAGGCATTGGGAAGTAATAAGTAGATGATGGGTTGCTAGAGTGACAGAAGCTTAAACCCTAGTTTATGTGTTGCTTCGTAAGGGGCTGATTTGGATCCATATGTTTCATGCTATGGTTAGGTCTACCTTAATACTTCTTTTGTAGTTGTGGATTGCTTGCAATAGGAGTTAATCATAAGTGGGATGCTTGTCCAAGTAAGGACAGCACCCAAGCACCTGGTCCACCCACACATCAAATTATCAAAGTACCGAACGCGAATCATATGAACGTGATGAGAAAACTAGCTTCACAATAATTCCCATGTGTCCTCGGGAGTGCTTTCTTCTATATAAGAGTTTGTGCAGGCTTGTCCTTTGATATAAAAAGGATTGGGCCACCTTCCTGCACTTTATTTACTTTTGTTACTTGTTTCTCGTTACAAATTATCTTATCACAAAACTATCTATTACCTATAATTTCAGTGCTTGCAGAGAATACCTTGCTGAAAACCGCTTATCATTTCCTTCTACTCCTCGTTGGGTTCGACACTCTTACTTATCGAAAGGACTACGATAGATCCCCTATACTTGTGGGCCATCAAGACTCTTTTCTGGCGCCATTGCCGGGGAGTGAAGCGCCTTTGATAAGGAAAAATTTATATAGTGTGCTAAAATTTACTGTCACTTGTTACTATGGAAAGTAATCCTCTGAGGGGCTTGTTCGGGGTATCTTCTCCCCGACCAGTAGAGCAAAGAGTTGCTCTTCAACATACTGAACCTACTGAACCTACTGAAAATGAAAATTTCTACTTTGAAATTCCTTCGGGTATGATAGAAAAACTGCTAGCTAATCCTTTTGCAGGAGATGGAACATTATATCCTGATGAGCACCTAATATATGTGGATGAAGTTTGTGGATTATTTAAGCTTGCAGGTATGCCCGATGATGTTATCAAGAAGAAGGTCTTCCCTTTATCTTTGAAGGGAGATGCATTGTCATGGTATAGGTTATGTGATGATATGGGATCATGGAACTACAAACGATTGAAATTGGAATTTCATCAGAAGTTTTATCCTATGCATCTTGTTCATCGTGATCGCAATTATATATATAATTTTTGGCCTCGCGAAGGAGAAAGCATCACTCAAGATTGGGGGAGGCTTAAATCAATGTTATATTCATGCCCCAATCATGAGCTCTCAAGAGATATGATTATCCAAAAAATTATACTCGGCTTTCTGATAACAATCGCGCCATGCTCGATACTTCTTGTGTTGGCTCTTTTATGATGAAGACTATTGAATTCAAATGGGATTTATTGGAAAGAATTAAACGCAACTCTGAATATTGGGATCACGGCGAAGGTAAGGAGTCAGGTATGACACCTAAGTTTGATTGTGTTAAATCTTTTACGGATACCGATGCTTTCCGTAAATTTAGAACTAAATATGGACTTGACTCTGAGATAGTAGCTTCTTTCTGTGAATCTTTTGCTACTCATGTTGATCTCCCTAAGGAGAAGTGGTTTAAATATCATCCTCCCATAGAAGTAAAATAGCTGCACCTATTAAAGTTGAAGAAAAGACTATCACTTATAATGATTCTATTATTCCTACTGCTTATGTTGAGAAACCACATTTTCCTGTTAGGATAAAAGATCATGCTAAAGCTTCAACTGTGGTTCATAAAAGCAATATTAGAACCTATACACCTCCTGAGCAAGTTAAAGTTGAACCTAATATTGCTATTGTTAAGGATCTCTTGGCTGGTAATATTGATGGGCATGTTATTTATTTCTATGATGAAACAGCTAGAATTGCTAAACCTTGTGCCAAAGATAAACATAGACCTGTGGTAGGCATGCCTGTTATTTCTGTTAAAATAGGAGATCATTGTTATCATGGCTTGTATGATATGGGTCCTAGTGCTAGTGCAATACCTATTGACTTATACAAAGAAATTATGCATGATATTGCACCTGCTGAGTTAGAAGATATTGATGTCACAATTAAACTTGCCAATAGAGATACTATTTCACCAATTGGGATTGTTAGAGATGTTGAAGTCTTGTGTGGGAAAACTAAATATCCTGCTGATTTTCTTGTTCTTGGTTCCCCATAAGATAGCTTTTGTCCCATTATATTTGGTAGACCCTTCTTAAACATTGTTAATGCTAGGATAGACTGCGAAAAGGATGTTCTTACTATTGGTTTAGGTGATATGTCTCATGAGTTCAACTTTTCTAAATTTCGTAGACAACACCGTGAAGAGGAATTGCCTAGTAAAGATGAAATTATTGGTCTTGCTTCTATTGCCGTACCTCCTAGTGATCCTTTAGAACAATATTTGCTAGACCATGAAAATGATATGTTTATGAATGAAAGAAGGGAAATAGATGAAGTGTTCTTTAAACAGGAACCTATTCTGAAACACAACTTGCCTGTTAAAATCTTAGGGGATCCTCCTCCACCCAAGGGTGATCCCGTGTTTGAGCTTAAACCATTGCCTGGTACTCTTAAATATGCTTATCTTGATGAAAAGAAGATATATCCTGTTATTATTAGTGCTAACCTTTCAGAGAAGGAGGAAGAAAAATTATTGAAAACTCTGAAGAAGCACCGTGCTGCTATTGGATATACTCTTGATGATCTTAAGGGCATTAGTCCCACTCTATGTCAACACAAAATAAATTTGGAGAAAGATGCCAAACTAGTTATTGATCATCAACGACGGCTGAATCCTAAGATGAAAGAAGTGGTAAGAAAAGAAATACTAAAGCTCCTTGAGGCAGGTATAATTTATCCCGTTGCTGATAGTCAGTGGGTAAGTCCTGTCCATTGTGTTCCTAAGAAGGGAGGTATTACTGTCGTTCCTAATGATAAAGATGAATTGATTCCGCAAAGAATTGTTACAGGTTATAGGATGGTAAATAATATCATTACCCCTTACCTTTCATTGATCAAATGCTAGAAAGATTATCCAAACATACACATTTTTGCTTTCTAGATGGTTATTCTGGTTTCTCTCAAATACCTATGTCAGCTGATGATCAATCAAAGACCACTTTTACTTGCCCTTTCGGTACTTTTGCTTATAGACATATGCCTTTTGGTTTATGTAATGCACCTGCTACCTATCAAAGATGCATGATGGCTATATTCTCTAACTTTTGTGAAAAGATTTGTGAGGTTTTGATGGACGACTTCTCCGTTTATGGATCCTCTTTTGACGATTGCTTAAGCAACCTTGATCGAGTTTTGCAGAGATGTGAAGAAACTAACCTTGTCTTGAATTGGGAGAAGTGCCACTTTATGGTTAACGAAGTTATTGTCTTGGGGCATAAAATTTCTGAAAGGGGCATTGAAGTTGATAAAGCTAAAGTTGATGCTATTGAAAAGATGCCGTGTCCCAAGGACATCAAAGGTATAAGAAGTTTCCTTGGTCATGCCGGCTTTTATACGAGGTTCATTAAGGACTTCTCAAAAATTTCTCGGCCTCTGACTAATTTATTACAAAAAGATATACCATTCGTATTTGATGATGATTGTGTAGAAGCATTTGAAATACTTAAGAAAGCATTAATATCTGCACCTATCGTTTAGCCACCTGATTGGAATTTACCTTTTGAAATTATGTGTGATGCTAGAGATTATGATGTAGGTGCTGTTCTAGGGCAATGACTTGATAAGAAATTAAATGTATTCAATATGCTAGTAAAACTCTAGACAATGCCCAGAGAAATTATGCCACTACTGAAAAGGAATTTTTAGCAGTTGTATTTGCTTGTGATAAGTTCAGACCTTATATTGTTGCTTCTGAAGTAACTATTCACACTGATAATGCTGCTATTAAATATCTTATGGAAAAGAAAGATGCTAAACCTAGACTTATTAGATGGGTTCTCTTGCTACAAGAATTTGATTTGTATATTATTGATAGAAAGGGAGTTGAGAACCCCGTTGCAGATATCTTGTCTAGGTTAGAAAATGTTCTTGATAACCCACTACCTATTCATGATAGCTTTCCTGATGAACAATTAAATGTCATAAACGCTTCTCATACTGCTCCATGGTATGCTGATTGTGCTAATTACATTGTTTCTAAATTTATACCACCTAGTTTCACATACCAGCAAAAGAAAAAGTTTTTCTTTGATTTAAGACATTAATTTTGGGATACCCACATCTCTATAAAGGAGTAGATGGTGTTATTAGGTGTTGTGTACCTGAGCATGAACATGAACATATCCTATGCAAGTGTCACTCCGAAGCTTATGGAGGACACCACGCTAGAGATAGAACTGCACATAAGGTATTGCAATCCGATTTTTGTTGGCCTACTCTCTTCAAGGATGCCCGTAAGTTTGTCTTATCTTATGATCAATGTCAAAGAATTGGTAATATTAGTAGACGTCAAGAAATGCCTATGAATTATTCACTTGTTATTGAACCGTTTGATGTTTGGGGCTTTGATTATATGGGACCATTTCCTGCCTCTAATGGATATACACATATTTTAGTTGCTGTTGATTACGTTACTAAGTGGGTAGAAGCTATTCCAACTAGTAGTGCTGATCATAACACCTCTATTAAGATGCTTAAAGAAGTTATTTTTTCGAGGTTTGGAGTCCCTAGATATTTAATGACTGATGGTGGTTCACATTTTATTCATGGTGCTTTCCGTAAAATGCTTGCTAAGTATGATGTTAATCAAAGAATTGCATCTCCTTATCACCCACAGTCTAGTGGTCAAGTAGAATTGAGTAATAGAGAACTCAAATTAATTTTACAAAAGACTGTTAATAGATCTAGAAAGAATTGGTCCAAGAAACTTGATGATGCATTATGGGCCTATAGAACTGCATATAAAAATCCTATGGGTAGGTCTCCGTATAAAATGGTTTATGGAAAAACATGTCACTTACCTCTCGAACCAGAACATAAGGCATATTGGGCTGTTAAAGAGCTCAACTATGATTTCAAACTTGCCTGTGAGAAGAGGTTATTTGACATTAGCTCACTTGATGAATGGAGAACCCAAGCCTATGAGAATACCAAGTTGTTTAAAGAAAAAGTTAAAAAATGGCATGGCAAAAGGATACAAAAGCGTAAGTTTAATGTAGGTGATTATGTATTGCTATACAACTCTCGTTTAAGATTTTTTGCAGGAAAACTTCTCTCTAAATGGGAAGATTCTTACGTTATCGAGGAGGCTTATGGTTCCGGTGCCATAAAAATCAACAACTTCAAAGGCACAAATCCGAAGGTGGTGAACGGTCAAAGAATCAAACATTATATCTCAGGTAATCCTATAAATGTGGAAACCAATGTTATTGAAACCGTAACCCTGGAGAAACACATAAGGGACACTTTCAGGAACGTTTCAGACTCTAAAAAGGAATAGGTATGTGGTACGTAAGTAAACCGACTCCAAAACAGTTCTAATGGCAATTTTTCTCTGTTTTGGAATATTTAGAAAAATAGAAAAATAAGAAGCAGTCTCGGAAGGACACGAGGGCTCCATGAGGGTGGAGGGCGCGCCCTGCCCCCTGGGCGCGCCCCCTACCTCGTGGGCACCTCGTGTGCTCTTCGGACTCCATTTTCTTGCACATTACGTATTTTGGTCGGTAAAAATTCATTATATAATCTCCCGAAGGTTTTGACTCCTGTATCACGCAATTGTCCTCTGTTCTTGTTTCGAGCTGTTTTTCGGACAGATCTAGATCATCATGACGTCTCCAAGTGCCCCCAAGGACAAGTTTTTCGAGAAGGTCATCAACCCCTACTTCGCGGAAGTGCTGCAACACCCTCAAACCATTGTGATGCATGAGGGGGTGCTACACATCCGCGATGTTGAGGGACCAAGGAGGACCGTAAGCGTGGAGACAAGGCTCGAGGCAATGGAGCAACAAGTTTTCAAGTGCCAGGAGATGGTGGAGCATGGACTTGACTCCAATCACATGATGATCGCGGAGTTCACCAACAACCACAAGCTGGATGCCAAGAACATTGGGGAGACCATCTTCAAGCTTCACGAGAAGATCAAGCACCTCCAAGCCCAAATCTATGACCTGCAAAACCAAAACTATGAGTATGAATATAGATTCAAGAGGATAAGTTTGGCTGCAGATTTGAGGATCCCGGAGACTCGTTCATCCTTCTATGATAGTGAGCCTATGCCTTGGAAGATGGACGACAAGCCTACTTCATCATCACCACCATCTTCTTCACCAACAAAGGAGACATAATCATATGGGTATGGGCACTCCCCTTGGCAACAGCCAAGCTTGGGGGAGGTGCCCCGGTATCGTATCACCATCACTTTTGTCTTTACCATTTTTCTTAGTTCGATCCTTTTGATAATATCTTGATCTAGTAGAATAAAGTTTTAGTATGATCTAGTTGTGAGTTTAGCATTATGATCCCTCTATGTAATCGAGTCTGTGAGCTATATAATAAAGATTAGTGTTGAGTCAAGGGCTTGATGATTTTGCTATGATCTTGTGGGAATAAAATAAAAGAGAAGAACAAAAAGAAATAAAAGAGATCATATGGATCTTATGGAGAGTAATGAGCTCACATATAAAGAGTATGATGAATAAAAGTTGTTGAGAGTTGACAAACATAGTTTTGGTCATCGTTGCAATTAATAGGAAGTAATAAAGAAGGAGAGGTCTTCACATATAAATACTCTATCTTGGACATCTTTTATGATTGTGAGCACTCATTAAAATATGACATGCTAAAGAGTTGACGTTGGACAAGGAAGACAACATAATGGGTTACGTTTTCTTACATCTGAGATAAATTATATTGTCATGGATCATCCAACATGATTGAGCTTGCCTTTCCCCTCATGCTAGCCAAATTCTTTGCACCAAGTAGAGATACTACTTGTGCTTCCAAATATCCCTAAACCCAGTTTTGCCATGAGAGTCCACCATATCTACCTATGGATTGAGTGAGATCCTTCAAGTAAGTTGTCATCGGTGCAAGCAATAAAAATTGCTCTCTAAATATGTATGGCTTATTAGTGTGGGAGAAAATAAGCTTTATACGATCTTGTAATGTGGAAGAAATAAAAGCGACGGACTGCATAATAAAGGTCCATATCACAAGTGGCAATATAAAGTGACGTTCTTTCGCATTAAGATTTTGTGCATCCAACCATAAAAGCGCATGACAACCTCTGCTTCCCTCTGCGAAGGGCCTATCTTTTACTTTTATCTCCCACCTTACATAAGAGTTATGGTGATCTTCACCTTTCCTTTTTTAAATTTTATCTTTTCGCAAGCACAATATGTTGGAAAGATCCTGGTATATATGGCTAATTGGATGTGAGTTTTCATGAACTATTATTGTTGACATTACCCTCGAGGTAAAACGTTGGGAGGCAAAACTATAAGCCCCTATCTTTCTCTATGTCCGATTAAAACTCCATACCCATAAGTATTGCGTGAGTGTTAGCAATTGTGAAAGACTATATGATAGTTGAGTATGTGGACTTGCTAAAAAGCTCTTATATTGACTCTTTACTATGTTATGATAAATTGCAATTGCCTCAATGACTGAGATTAGAGTTTGTTGGTTCTCAATGAAGTTTATGATTCATACTTGAAATTGTGATTGAATTGTTACTTTAGCATAAGAGATCATATGACAATATATATATATATATGTATATATGTATGTATATATATATATATATATATTGTTGTTCTAAGAATGATCATGATGCCCTCATGTCCGTATTTTATTTTTATCGACACCTCTATCTCTAAACATGTGGACATATTTTTCGATTTCGGCTTTCGCTTGAGGACAAGCGAGGTCTACGCTTGGGGGAGTTGATACGTCCATTTTGCATCATGCTTTTATATCGATATTTATTGCATTATGGGCTGTTATTACATGTCACGATACTTATGCCTATTCTCTCTTATTTTACAAGGTTTACATAAAGAGGGAGAATGCCGGCAGCTGGGATTCTGGACTTGAAAAGGAGAAAATATTAGAGACCTATTCTGCATAGCTCCAAAAGTCCTAAAACTTCACGGAAGCTATTTTCAGAATATATAAAAAATACTGAGCGCAAGAAGTTCCAGAGGGGGCCCACACCCTGGCCACGAGGGTGGGGGCACTCCCCTGCCTCGTGGGCCCCCTGGTGGCCCTCCGATGCCCATCTTCTACTATATGTAGTCTTTCGTTGAGAAAAAAATCATATGCAAGCTTTCGGGACGAGACTCCGCCGCCACGAGGCGGAACCAATCTAGGGCTCTGGCGGAGCTGTTCTGCCGGGGACACTTCCCTCCGGGAGGGGGAAATCATCGCCATCGTCATCACCAACGCTCCTCTCATTGGGAGGGGGCCAATCTCCATCAACATCTTCACCAGCACCATCTCCTCTCAAACCCGCATATTAATACCCCTCTGGTTATGAACATGAATATGCTTTGTGAGTAGTTACGTTTTTTCCTGAGGACATGGGAGAAGTCTTGTGTCGGGGAAACTGATCCTCGAACACCTATGGGGCCGGCGGACCGGGCCCCTTTCGGTTCGGCGGGGGGCGGAGATCGCACGATGAGCAGATCGAGGCGAGACACACGAGCAGTTTACCCAGCTTCGGAGCTCTCCGGAGAGATAACACTCCTACTGCTGCTTGTCTGGTTGTATTATCTGGTGTTCTTGCTCTCCAAAGCGAGAGATGGATGGAAGCAAACTGTCTGAGGCCTCGAACCTATGAGTCGAACCCCCTCTACGTTGCGCATGGGCCTCCTTTTATACGCTAAAGGGGTCACCGACAGGTGGCAACGTAGAGGAGGGTAAAAACGTAAAAAGCGAGGTAGTTGATACAGTTGCTTGTACAGTGCACCCTACCTAACCCTGACGGCAGGGGACAAGGGCATTAAATGCCCGTCTGAGTCCCCCGAACAGTGCAGAAAAGGACCGTTAGGGGCGCCACCGTTCGCCATGATGGCGATCTTGTCAGCTTCGCATGCCGCTGCGCACCGCTGGCTGCACAGCCTCCTGCCACGCGCGCCCGGGAAGGTCCCCAGAGCGACACGTTGGTGGATGCGCTGGAGCGTGGACGCAGAGTGGCCGCCTGCCGCGGCAAGTGTCTTGCCGCTGCTGCTATCTTGTCGGGCCCGGAGGCTTGTCGCTCGCCGGGCTTCGAGGTACCTTGGTTGGTCTTCCCGGCAAGCTCCTCTTGCCGAGGCCTTGCTGCCTTGCCGGAGCGAGTGGCGCGTCGCGGCAAGTTCCTTGGTGCGCCTTGATTGGCCTTCCCGGCAAGCTCCTCTTGCCGGGGTCTTGTCTCTTTAGCTTATATACTTTGTTCTTGGATGGCTCCAAGGGAACCTTGGAGGGTCTTGGCGTTCGCCCGGCAAGCCTTGCCGCGGGGTGCTGCAACTGCCCGTGCACAAGTTCGGGGTACTAGGGTACCCCTATTCTAGTACACCGATAGGAGCCCCCGGGCCTGGGCCAGACACGGTGCCGAGCGCTGTTGGGCCAGGCCCAAGACAGGGCACGGGCACACGCGGGCTGGGCTACACCAAATCTTGTTCCGCATCCACCGCACTCTCCCATAACGGCACGCGTTGATTGCGGCATCGTGGGAGAGATCGTGGGTGGTTGTTTAAGCGGAAGGCCGAAACGTCCGCCCCGTCCCTCTTTATAAGCAGAGGAAACAGGGGCAGTTCGTTCCCCCTCGCTGCTTGCTGCTACTCCTTCTTCACAAACTCCGCCGCTCCCCTCTTCTTCTCGAAGCCGAGAGAGCAGCGCTCCGCCCCCCCATTGCCACCAGCATCACCACGCCGTCGACCTTCTCCACCACCTCCGCCATGGCCCCGAAAGGCGACAAGGGAAAGGGCGTGAAGTCGGCCGAGGCGCAGTGGCTCGCGGCGCTGCGGAAGGAGCGGGCAATCTTCACCCCCCAGCTCGGAGTGCAGGAGCTGAGGGAGTACTTCTACCTCTTTTGGGCGACGGAGACGCGTGCGCATCCGCGCACGAGGGTACTCCCGGCTGCTGCCTCGGAGTCGGCTCCAAATGGGTACCCGTTCTTCCCGCTATTCTTCTACTGCGGGCTCTGCCCGCCCTTCTCGGAATTCTTTTGTGACATTATGAACACGTATGGCTTCCGCCTCTTTGACTTCACCCCCAATGCTGTCTTGACCATGGCGGTTTTCGCACACTTGTGCGAAAACTTTGTCGGAGTCCACCCTAGTGTAGCCCTTTTCCGCCACTTCTTCATACCTCGGGTAGAGAGAGGAGAGCCGCTTGCCGGAGGGATTGCCTGGGTCTCGAGAGTCGGCAAGAAAGAGGCGTACTTGGAGGGTGAGCTTCGCAGCAAGTGGGAGGAGTGGAGAGCGGAGTGGTGTTGGATCGTCGAGGAGGATCCGCAGCCCTTCACCGCCGTGCGCCAAACTCCAATAGTGCGCGGCAATGACTGGAGCAACATGGCCCCGGAAGACGAGAGGCTGAAGATCGCCATCACTAGGATTCTTCGCCTCAGGCTTGCCGGGCTCACCGTAGGTGCTGTCGGGGCAGATTTCCTCCGCCGCCGCATTGCCCCCCTGCAGGAGAGGAGGAGGCCCGCCTGGGAATTCAAGAATTCAGCGGACATCATGAGGCTGCGGCCGGGCCTCAACTACAACTTCACTGTCTTGGAGTTGGATGCAATGCTCTTGGAATTATTCAAACGCGACCCCCAGCATCCATTCACATTGCCGAGGGGCGTAGTTCCTTTGTGCAATAACTCTTCACTTGACCGGATCCGCGCCATGATGCCGTTGTGCGATTCACACGGCATCGTCCCGACTTGGCAAGAGCCTGCGGACGACGTTGTGCGAGCGTTCTTCGACACCTTGGAGGAGTTGCCGGTCCACGCTGACGAGCAGAAGAGCCTCACTCATGACACCACCGACGAGGAGCTGCAGCTTATTGCTACCAGGGCGGAAGAGGCTGCGGCCGCAGCTGCTGCGGGTGTGTTTGGGTTTACCGTGGAGGAGGCAGAGGCTGCAGAGGCGGCAAACCTTGCCGAACGTGCGGAGTTCATGGGTGAGGAGGAGCCTGCTGGTTCCGAAGCCGAGTCGAGCGAGGCCAGCGAGGAGGAGGCTGAGCCTTCAGAGAGCTTGCCGCAGGCGGAGCCCCCGGCCCCGCCAAGGAGGCGCCTTCGCAGGGCCGGGGACGCAGCAGGGCGGCAGCCGGCTCCACAGCCACCGAGCCGCGCGACGCGCTCTACCGCGGCAAGCAATGTTGCCGCGGGAGCGCCTCACGCAACAGCGGCAACTGGAGCGGGATCTTCCCGGGCCACCGCCGCCGCCCCCGCCAAGCGGGCAAGGGATCCTACTCCTCCACCTCGCCGCACCGGAGGAGGGCCGGACTTTGATCTTTCCGTGCTCAGCTCCGATGAGGAGGAAGAAGAGTGAGTTTCTTTGGCGCCCTTATAATCCTTCAATCTTGCTGTTTATATCTTGTATCTGACTTGCTCCAATCTGGACTCTTTTCTTTTCAGAACACTGGCCCAGAGAGCGGCGAAGAGGGCCAAGGCCGCGGTGATCGTCATCGAGGATGACCCCATCGCGTCGGCAGGAGGTGGGTCAGAGACCACCTTGACGGACCTGGCAATCACTCCTCGTAGCAGCCCTCAGCGTAGCCCCCAGCGTAAGTTCATAGTTTAGCCTTCTGCTGTCGGGCGCGCTTGAGTGCTTTTTACTTTGTTGATATCCTGCTTGTTGACTTGTGCAGGAGCAGAGCAGCCTCATCAGGAGCGCCCGGAGGCCGATCCCGAAGAGCCACCTGCTTCAACTGCGCCGCCAAGGGAGGAGTCCCCGGCAAGGGAGCGCTCTCCGGCAAGGGGGGACTCTCCGGCAAGGGACGACACTGCTGATCCTGCGGCAACCGAGGCCGCTACTGAAGATCTTGGCGCAGGTAATCCACTTGCCCAAAAATTCTCCCTTGGGTTCTGCTTCTTTCGTTTTTCCTTTCTTGGATTTTTTGATTGATTTCCCTCCCTTCTTCGTTCTTCAGACCCATCTTCGGCTGAGCCAATGGAGACAGAGGGCGCCGGCGAGGAAGGTGCCGGTGCTGATGTGACTGCCGGCGAGGAGGCCGCCAGGGCTGCTGCTGCGGAAGACGGCGAGGGGTCGGGCGATCGCACTGACGACCCTGAGGCCGCAGGAGCGCCGGGCGCTGCACCGACCGCCGAACCCTCTGCCGCTTCTGCGGAGCCGGGCTTCAAGGAGCCCCAGCCCGGCGCCTACCTGCAGGCCGGTGACAACATCTTCATCAAGCTACCCTGGGCGTCGAGCTCCAGGGCGCCAGTCGAGGGGGAGACTTTTGACAGGGAGGTGCTCGCCTCTGCTGGGCTGTCATTGGTTAACGCACCCGGCAGCAGCAGTGGCGAGCCTGAGGAGGAGCAGCTGCTATGGAAGCTGCTGTCACTCTATCGCACCCGGCAAGCCAAGCTGGCTTCCCGGGAAGCGCTTGTCGTGAAGGCGGGAGTTGACATGGAGAAGCGCGCGGAGGAGCTCCGGAGCCAAAATCAAGAAGCTCTTCGATCCCTGGCGCAGGAGCGGGAGCGAGTAGACGAGGAGCGCACGGCCTTTCTTCTCGAGAAGGCCGAGGCTGAGGAGGAGCAAAGGCTTGCTGCCGAGAAGCAGTCCGCGCGGGAAGGCGAGCTAGTGCAGCGGAAGGCCCACCTC
This sequence comes from Triticum aestivum, assembly GCF_018294505.1. Classification (NCBI taxonomy): domain Eukaryota; kingdom Viridiplantae; phylum Streptophyta; class Magnoliopsida; order Poales; family Poaceae; genus Triticum; species Triticum aestivum. Next base: position 726,477,735 of record NC_057797.1, read on the forward strand.
GACAGCTACGAGGAAGAGCTCGCCGAGCGCGAGCGAGCACTTGGCGGGGCACTCAAGGAGGCCAAGGATGCCGCGGCAACTGCAGAGGCCGCCAAGAGGGAACTAGAGGAGAAGGTGGCGCGGCTGGAGGCCGAAATTGGGAAGAGTGGCGAGGAGCTTGCCGCGCTCAAGCGTGAGCGCGAGAAGGATGCTGCCGCCCATGGTGAGCTGCAAGGCCTTCTCGCTGAGAGGGGCAAGGAGCTCAGCGCCGCCAAGGATTCCAAAGCAGACCTGGAGCTGAAGCTGGCCACGCTGACGCAGACGCTGGAGGCCGCCAAGGAGCGGGAGAAGACCTTGGCGGAGAAGGTCAAGGCTGACGCGGCGCTGCTGGAGAGCATTGCAGTCACCCAGAACTCCTTCAGAGACACGGTGGAGCACTGGACCGAGGGCCTGGTGAACACTGCCGCCGTCATCAACGAGGAGCTGGCGCAGCTGGGGATGGAGGACTTTGGGTATCCTTCCGACGAGAGCCTTCAACCCAGCGCCAAGCTCAGTCTATTCTTCAAGGGCGTGGCGACGGCACTCCAGCGGCTCCGGGAGAGGATCCCGAAGCAGCTGGCCGACGAGTCGCGCAAAATCTGCGCTGGGGTTCTCCAGAAGGTGCTGATGAAGGTGGCCTTCCGCAATCCAGGCCTCAGCTTCACCAACGTCCTCCGATCCTTGCCGCCTGACGCCGATCTGGACGCACTCAAGGCCCTTGTCGCACCCATTGTGGACAAGGTGAGCGAGATCAAGCGAGTCGAGGGCGGGCGCGTAGACTAGGCCGCCCATTTCTTCTTTTCCCTTGTCGCTGCTAGTTATGTCATGAAAACAGTCTATTAGAGCTGCGACAAGTTATCTTTGTAATATAACTTCATTTCTGTCTATCAATTTGCAATATTATTTCCTCTACTAGATTCCTCCCTTTGTATGTTTTCACCCTACGCTTCTAGGGAACTTGTCGGCGCAGGCGCCCGAGCCGCGAGCGCTGAGTGCGGAACTTCAGCAGCCTGCTGGCGGCGCTGCTTCCGACAAGAAACCTTGTCGTGACTAGATGCAGCACGCTTAAGCTGTTGAGCGGACTCGAAACAAAGTAAGGGCGCAACTAGCCACGAGTTGGTTCCTCCGCGCACAGGTTTTCCATACAAAGCAGGGTCGTTCGAGGAAGATAACTCAAAAATTTAAAAAAGTGATTGCTCAAACTTTGGCAACTTAGCTTTTCTGTTATTTGCTTCCCGGTAAGGCAAGTCTTTGCTTGAACGACGCCTGGCCCACACCACAATCTTCTCCTTCCCCCCGGCAAACTTGTGTGCGAGAGAACCTTCTTTTCCTTTAAAAGAAAAAGAAAGAAGAGAAAATAATAATATGGAGCACTTCGGCTCGTTACTGCTTACCGGATGTAAGTGCTGCACAAAGTGTCAGATAATCACATGCAAGAAAGGAACTAACGCATGAAATGGACAAGCTGTGCGGAGCACATGGGTTTTACTTATGCACGGGATCTGCGCCCGGCTTTGTACAAAGGATTACATGCAACAGCGGCAAGACTTGTACAAAAGGTGGTTGCCGGAACGGGTTCCGGCAACCGCGCCTTATGGGAAAAACTTACGAAGATGTTCTATGTTCCAGGAGTTGCTCACTGGAATGCCATCTTCGGTCTCAAGGCGGACAGCGCCAGGCCTTGTGACTTGTCTCACCCGATAAGGGCCTTCCCACTTCGGCGTCAACTTGTTGGAATTCTTGGCGGATTGAACGCACCGAAGAACAAGGTCGCCTTCCTCGAAGCTTCTGGCTTTAACTTTGCGGCTATGATAGCGGCGCAAAGCTTGCTGGTATCGAGCAGCTCGTACAGCAGCCTGAAGACGATCTTCCTCAAGGAGCAGCGCGTCGTCTTGCCGCAGCTGTTCTTGCTCAAGCTCATCATAAGCGAGCACTCGAGGTGATCCGTATACGAGTTCCGTGGGGAGAACTGCCTCTGCTCCATAGACTAGAGCGAAAGGTGTCTGGCCAGTGGCTCGATTTGGCGTCATTCTGATCGACCAAAGAACCACCGGCAGCTCCTCGATCCAGTTCCTTCCGCACCTTTGCAGCCTGTCGAAAGTTATGGTCTTGAGCCCGCGCAGCACTTCAGCATTTGCCCTCTCTGCTTGACTGTTGCTTCTCGGATGAGCAACAGAAGCGAAGCAGACCTTGGCGCCAAGGTCTTGGACGTTCTGCATGAAGGTGCGGCTCATGAATTGCGTGCCGTTGTCGGTGATGATCCTGTTGGGAATCCCGAAACGGCAAACAATCGACCTGAAGAACTTGACTGCTGACTGTGCTGTCACCTTCCTCACTGGCTGCACTTCCGGCCACTTTGTGAACTTGTCGATTGCGACGTACAAGTACTCAAAGCCCCCGACAGCTCGGGGGAAGGGGCCGAGAATATCGAGCCCCCAGACCGAAAATGGCCAGGATAAAGGGATCGTCTGGAAAGATGTCGGGGAAACTGATCCTCGAACACCTATGGGGCCGGCGGACCGGGCCCCTTTCGGTTCGGCGGGGGGCGGAGATCGCACGAAGAGCAGATCGAGGCGAGACACACGAGCAGTTTACCCAGCTTCGGAGCTCTCCGGAGAGATAACACTCCTACTGCTGCTTGTCTAGTTGTATTATCTGGTGTTCTTGCTCTCCAAAGCGAGAGATGGATGGAAGCAAACTGTCTGAGGCCTCGAACCTATGAGTCGAACCCCCTCTACGTTGCACATGGGCCTCCTTTTATACGCTAAATGGGTCACCGACAGGTGGCAACGCAGAGGAGGGTAAAAACGTAAAAAGCGAGGTAGTTGATACAGTTGCTTGTACAGTGCACCCTACCTAACCCTGACGGCAGGGGACAAGGGCATTAAATGCCCGTCTGAGTCCCCCGAACAGTGCAGAAAAGGACCGTTGGGGGCGTCACCGTTCGCCACGATGGCGATCTTGTCAGCTTCGCATGCCGCTGCGCACCGCTGGCTGCACAGCCTCCTGCCACGCGCGCCCCGGGAGGCCCCCAGAGCGACACGTTGGTGGATGCGCTGGAGCGTGGACGCAGAGTGGCCGCCTGCCGCGGCAAGTGTCTTGCCGCTGCTGCTATCTTGTCGGGCCCGGAGGCTTGTCGCTCGCCGGGCTTCGAGGTACCTTGGTTGGTCTTCCCGGCAAGCTCCTCTTGCCGGGGCCTTGCTGCCTTGCCGGAGCGAGTGGCGCGTCGCGGCAAGTTCCTTGGTGCGCCTTGATTGGCCTTCCCGGCAAGCTCCTCTTTCCGGGGTCTTGTCTCTTTAGCTTATATACTTTGTTCTTGGATGGCTCCAAGGGAACTTTGGAGGGTCTTGGTGTTCGCCCGGCAAGCCTTGCCGCGGGGTGCTGCAACTGCCCGTGCACAAGTTCGGGGTACTAGGGTCGAAGCAGTAGTAGGAGTGTTATCTCTCCGGAGAGCTCCGAAGCTGGGTAAACTGCTCATGTGTCTCGCCTCGATCTACTCTTCGTGCGATCTCCGCCCCCCGCCGAACCGAAAGGGGCCCGGTCCACCGGCCCCATAGGTGTTCGAGGATCAGTTTCCCCTACCTGGCGCGCCAAAGATGTCGGGGAAACTGATCCTCGAACACCTATGGGGCCGGCGGACCGGGCCCCTTTCGGTTCGGCGGGGGGCGGAGATCGCACGAAGAGCAGATCGAGGCGAGACACACGAGCAGTTTACCCAGCTTCGGAGCTCTCCGGAGAGATAACACTCCTACTGCTGCTTGTCTGGTTGTATTATCTGGTGTTCTTGCTCTCCAAAGTGAGAGATGGATGGAAGCAAACTGTCTGAGGCCTCGAATCTATGAGTCGAACCCCCTCTACGTTGGGCATGGGCCTCCTTTTATACGCTAAAGGGGTCACCGACAGGTGGCAACATAGAGGAGGGTAAAAACGTAAAAAGCGAGGTAGTTGATACAGTTGCTTGTACAGTGCACCCTACCTAACCCTGGCGGCAGGGGACAAGGGCATTAAATGCCCGTCTGAGTCCCCCGAACAGTGCAGAAAAGGACCGTTAGGGGCGCCACCGTTCGCCACGATGGCGATCTTGTCAGCTTCGCATGCCGCTGCGCACCGCTGGCTGCACAGCCTCCTGCCACGCGCGCCCGGGGAGGCCCCCAGAGCGACACGTTGGTGGATGCGCTGGAGCGTGGACGCAGAGTGGCCGCCTGCCGCGGCAAGTGTCTTGCCGCTACTGCTATCTTGTCGGGCCTGGAGGCTTGTCGCTCGCCGGGCTTCGAGGTACCTTAGTTGGTCTTCCCGGCAAGCTCCTCTTGCCGGGGCCTTGCTGCCTTGCCGGAGCGAGTGGTGCGTCGCGGCAAGTTCCTTTGTGCGCCTTGATTGGCCTTCCCGGCAAGCTCCTCTTGCCGGGGTCTGGGCGTTCGCCCGTCAAGCCTTGCCGCGGGGTGCTGCAACTGCCCATGCACAAGTTCGGGGTACTAGGGTACCCCTATTCTAGTACACCGACATCTTGCTATTAGTAGTCATGTGAATTTGGTATTCGTTCGATATTTTGATGAGATGTATGTTGTCTCTCCTCTAGTGGTGTTATGTGAACATCGACTACATGACACTTCACCATTATTTGGGCCTAGAGGAAGGCATTGGGAAGTAATAAGTAGATGATGGGTTGCTAGAGTGACAGAAGCTTAAACCCTAGTTTATGCGTTGCTTCGTAAGGGGCTGATTTGGATCCATATGTTTCATGCTATGGTTAGGTTTACCTTAATACTTCTTTTGTAGTTGTGGATGCTTGCAATAGGAGTTAATCATAAGTGGGATGCTTGTCCAAGTAAGGACAGCACCCAAGCACCTGGTCCACCCACACATCAAATTATCAAAGTACCGAACGTGAATCATATGAACGTGATGAGAAAACTAGCTTCACAATAATTCCCATGTGTCCTCGGGAGCGCTTTCTTCTATATAAGAGTTTGTCCAGGCTTGTCCTTTGATACAAAAAGGATTGGGCCACCTTGCTGCACTTTATTTACTTTTGTTACTTGTTTCTCGTTACAAATTATCTTATCACAAAACTATCTGTTACCTATAATTTCAGTGCTTGCAGAGAATACCTTGCTGAAAACCGCTTATCATTTCCCTCTGCTCCTCGTTGGGTTCGACACTCTTACTTATCGAAAGGACTACGATAGATCCCCTATACTTGTGGGCCATCAAGACTCTTTTCTGGCGCCATTGCCGGGGAGTGAAGCGCCTTTGGTAAGGAAAAATTTATATAGTGTGCTGAAATTTACTGTCACTTGTTACTATGGAAAGTAATCCTCTGAGGGGCTTGTTCGGGGTATCTTCACCCCGACCAGTATAGCAAAGAGTTGCTCTTCAACATACTGAACCTACTAAACCTAATGAAAATGAAAATTTCTACTTTGAAATTCCTTCGGGTATGATAGAAAAACTGCTAGCTAATCCTTTTGCAGGAGATGGAACATTATATCCTGATGAGCACCTAATATATGTGGATGAAGTTTGTGGATTATTTAAGCTTGCAGGTATGCCCGATGATGTTATCAAGAAGAAGGTCTTCCCTTTATCTTTGAAGGGAGATGCATTGTCATGGTATAGGTTATGTGATGATATGGGATCATGGAACTACAAACGATTGAAATTGGAATTTCATCAGAAGTTTTATCCTATGCATCTTGTTCATCGTGATCGCAATTATATATATAATTTTTGGCCTCGCGAAGGAGAAAGCATCACTCAAGATTGGGGGAGGCTTAAATCAATGTTATATTCATGCCCCAATCATGAGCTCTCAAGAGATATGATTATCCAAAAAAATTATACTCGGCTTTCTGATAACAATCGCGCCATGCTCGATACTTCTTGTGTTGGCTCTTTTATGATGAAGACTATTGAATTCAAATGGGATTTATTGGAAAGAATTAAACGCAACTCTGAATATTGGGATCTCGGCGAAGGTAAGGAGTCAACTATGACACCTAAGTTTGATTGTGTTAAATCTTTTATGGATACCGATGCTTTCCGTAAATTTAGAACTAAATATGGACTTGACTCTGAGATAGTAGCTTCTTTCTGTGAATCTTTTGCTACTCATGTTGATCTCCCTAAGGAGAAGTGGTTTAAATATCATCCTCCCATAGAAGTAAAATAGCTGCACCTATTAAAGTTGAAGAAAAGACTATCACTTATAATGATTCTATTATTCCTACTGCTTATGTTGAGAAACCACATTTTCCTGTTAGGATAAAAGATCATGCTAAAGCTTCAACTGTGGTTCATAAAAGCAATATTAGAACCTATACACCTCCTGAGCAAGTTAAAGTTGAACCTAATATTGCTATTGTTAAGGATCTCTTGGCTGGTAATATTGATGGGCATGCTATTTATTTCTGTGATGAAACTGCTAGAATTGCTAAACCTTGTGCTAAAGATAAACATAGACCTGTGGTAGGCATGCCTGTTATTTCTGTTAAAATAGGAGATCATTGTTGTCATGGCTTGTGTGATATGGGTCCTAGTGCTAGTGCAATACCTATTGACTTATACAAAGAAATTATGCATGATATTGCACCTGCTGAGTTATAAGATATTGATGTCACAATTAAACTTGCCAATAGAGATACTATTTCACCAATTGGGATTGTTAGAGATGTTGAAGTCTTGTGTGGGAAAACTAAATATCCTGTTGATTTTCTTGTTCTTGGTTCCCCATAAGATAGCTTTTGTCCCATTATATTTGGTAGACCCTTCTTAAACATTATTAATGCTAGGATAGACTGTGAAAAGGATGTTGTTACTATTGGTTTAGGTGATATGTCTCATGAGTTCAACTTTTCTAAATTTCGTAGACAACACCGTGAAGAGGAATTGCCTAGTAAAGATGAAATTATTGGTCTTGCTTCTATTGCCGTACCTCCTAGTGATCCTTTAGAACAATATTTGCTAGACCATGAAAATGATATGTTTATGAATGAAAGAAGGGAAATAGATGAAGTGTTCTTTAAACAGGGACCTATTCTGAAACACAACTTGCCTGTTAAAATCTTAGGGGATCCTCCTCCACCCAAGGGTGATCCCGTGTTTGAGCTTAAACCATTGCCTGGTACTCTTAAATATGCTTATCTTGATGAAAAGAAGATATATCCTGTTATTATTAGTGCTAACCTTTCAGAGAAGGAGGAAGAAAAATTATTGAAAACTCTGAAGAAGCACCGTGCTGCTATTGGATATACTCTTGATGATCTTAAGGGCATTAGTCCCACTCTATGTCAACACAAAATAAATTTGGAGAAAGATGCCAAACTAGTTATTGATCATCAACTACGGCTGAATCCTAAGATGAAAGAAGTGGTAAGAAAAGAAATACTAAAGATCCTTGAGGCAGGTATAATTTATCCCGTTGCTGATAGTTAGTGGGTAAGTCCTGTCCATTGTGTTCCTAAGAAGGGAGGTATTACTGTCGTTCCTAATGATAAAGATGAATTGATTCCGCAGAGAATTATTACAGGTTATAGGATGGTAATTGATTTCCGTAAATTAAATAAGGCTACTAAGGATCATTACCCCTTACCTTTCATTGATCAAATGCTAGAAAGATTATCCAAACATACACATTTTTGCTTTCTAGATGGTTATTCTGGTTTCTCTCAAATACCTATGTCAGCTGATGATCAATCAAAGACCACTTTTACTTGCCCTTTTGGTACTTTTGCTTATAGACGTATGCCTTTTGGTTTATGTAATGCACCTGCTACCTATCAAAGATGCATGATGGCTATATTCTCTAACTTTTGTGAAAAGATTTGTGAGGTTTTGATGGACGACTTCTCCGTTTATGGATCCGCTTTTGACGATTGCTTAAGCAACCTTGATCAAGTTTTGCAGAGATGTGAAGAAACTAACCTTGTCTTGAATTGGGAGAAGTGCCACTTTATGGTTAATGAAGTTATTGTCTTGGGGCATAAAATTTCTAAAAGGGGCATTGAAGTTGATAAAGCTAAAGTTGATGCTATTGAAAAGATGCCGTGTCCCAAGGACATCAAAGGTATAAGAAGTTTCCTTGGTCATGCCGGCTTTTATAGGAGGTTCATTAAGGACTTCTCAAAAATTTCTCGGCCTCTGACTAATTTATTACAAAAAGATATACCATTCGTATTTGATGATGATTGTGTAGAAGCATTTGAAATACTTAAGAAAGCATTAATCTCTGCACCTATCGTTCAGCCACCTGATTGGAATTTACCTTTTGAAATTCTGTGTGATGCTAGAGATTATGATGTAGGTGTTGTTCTAGGGCAATGACTTGATAAGAAATTAAATGTTATTCAATATGCTAGTAAAACTCTAGACAATGCCCAGAGAAATTATGCCACTACTGAAAAGGAATTTTTAGCAGTTGTATTTGCTTGTGATAAGTTCAGACCTTATATTGTTGCTTCTAAAGTAACTATTCACACTGATCATGCTGCTATTAAATATCTTATGGAAAAGAAAGATGCTAAACCTAGACTTATTAGATGGGTTCTCTTGCTACAAGAATTTGATTTGTATATTATTGATAGAAAGGGAGTTGAGAACCCCGTTGCAGATATCTTGTCTAGGTTAGAAAATGTTCTTGATGACCCACTACCTATTCATGATAGCTTTCCTGATTAACAATTAAATGTCATAAACACTTCTCATACTGCTCCATGGTATGCTGATTGTGCTAATTACATTGTTTCTAAATTTATACCACCTAGTTTCACATACCAGCAAAAGAAAAAGTTTTTCTATGATTTAAGACATTACTTTTGGGATACCCACATCTCTATAAAGGAGTAGATGGTGTTATTAGGCGTTGTGTACCTGAGCATGAACAGGAACATATCCTATGCAAGTGTCACTCCGAAGCTTATGGAGGACACCATGCTAGAGATAGAACTGCACATAAGGTATTGCAATCCGGTTTTTATTGGCCTACTCTCTTCAAGGATGCCCGTAAGTTTGTCTTATCTTATGATCAATGTCAAAGAATTGGTAATATTAGTAGACGTCAAGAAATGCCTATGAATTATTCACTTGTTATTGAACCGTTTGATGTTTGGGGCTTTGATTATATGGGACCGTTTCCTGCCTCTAATGGATATACACATATTTTAGTTGCTGTTGATTACGTTACTAAGTGGGTAGAAGCTATTCCAACTAGTAGTGCTGATCATAACACCTCTATTAAGATGCTTAAAGAAGTTATTTTTTCGAGGTTTGGAGTCCCTAGATATTTAATGACTGATGGTGGTTCACATTTTATTCATGGTGCTTTCCGTAAAATGCTTGCTAAGTATGATGTTAATCAAAGAATTGCATCTCCTTATCACCCACAGTCTAGTGGTCAAGTAGAATTGAGTAATAGAGAACTCAAATTAATTTTACAAAAGACTGTTAATAGATCTAGAAAGAATTGGTCCAAGAAACTTGATGATGCATTATGGGCCTACAGAACTGCATGTAAAAATCCTATGGGTATGTCTCCGTATAAAATGGTTTATGGAAAAACATGTCACTTACCTCTCGAACCAGAACATAAGGCATATTGGCTGTTAAAGAGCTCAACTATGATTTCAAACTTGCCTGTGAGAAGAGGTTATTTGACATTAGCTCACTTGATGAATGGAGAACCCAAGCCTATGAGAATACCAAGTTGTTTAAAGAAAAAGTTAAAAAATGGCATGGCAAAAGGATACAAAAGCGTGAATTTAATGTAGGTGATTATGTATTGCGATACAACTCTCGTTTAAGATATTTTGCAGGAAAACTTCTCTCTAAATGGGAAGGTCCTTACGTTATCGAGGAGGCCTATCGTTCCGGTGCCATAAAAATCAACAACTTCAAAGGCACAAATCCGAAGGTGGTGAACGGTCAAACAATCAAACATTATATCTCAGGTAATCCTATAAATGTTGAAACCAATGTTATTGAAACCATAACCCTGGAGAAACACATAAGGGACACTTTCAGGAACGTTTCAGACTCTGAAAAGGAATAGGTATGTGGTACGTAAGTAAACCGACTCCAAAACAGTTCTAATGGTAATTTTTCTATGTTTTGGAATATTTAGAAAAATAGAAAAACAAGAAGCAGTCTCGAAAGGACACGAGGGCTCCATGAGGGTGGAGGGCGCGCCCTGCCCCCTGGGCGCGCCCCCTACCTCGTGGGCACCTCGTGTGCTCTTCGGACTCCATTTTCTGTCACATTACGTATTTTGGTCAGTAAAAATTCATTATATAATCTCCGAAAGGTTTTGACTCCTGTATCACGCAATTGTCCTATGTTCTTGTTCCGAGCTGTTTTTCTGACAGATCTAGATCATCATGACGTCTCCAAGTGCCCGCAAGGACAAGTTTTTCGAGAAGGTCATCAACCCCTACCTCGCGGAAGTGCTGCAACACCCTCAAACCATTGTGATGCATGAGGGGGTGCTGCACATCTGCGATGTTGAGGGACCAAGGAGGACCGTAAGCGTGGAGACAAGGCTCAAGGCAATGGAGCAACAAGTTTTCAAGTGCCAGGAGATGGTGGAGCATGGACTTGACTCCAATCACATGATGATCGTGGAGTTCACCAACAACCACAAGCTGGATGCCAAGAACATTGGGGAGACCATCTTCAAGCTTCACGAGAAGATCAAGCACCTCCAAGCCCAAATCTATGACCTGCAAAACCAAAACTATGAGTATCAATATAGATTCAAGAGGATGAGTTTGGCTGCAGATTTGAGGATCCGGAGACTCGTTCATCCTTCTATGATAATGAGCATATGCCTTGGAAGATGGACGACAAGCCTACTTCATCATCACCACCATCTTCTTCACCAACAAAGGAGACATAATCATATGGGTATGGGCACTCCCCTTGGCAACAGCCAAGCTTGGGGGAGGTGCCCCGGTATCGTATCTGAAGGAAATATGCCCTAGAGGCAATAATAAAAGTTATTATTTATTTCCTTATATCATGATAAATGTTTATTATTCATGCTAGAATTGTATTAACCGGAAACATAATACATGTGTGAATACATAGACAAACAGAGTGTCACTAGTATGCCTCTACTTGACTAGCTCGTTAATCAAAGATGGTTATGTTTCCTAACCATGAACAAAGAGTTGTTATTTGATTAACAAGGTCACATCATTAGTTGAATGATCTGATTGACATGACCCATTCCATTAGCTTAGCACCCGATCGTTTAGTATGTTGCTATTGCTTTTCTTCATGACTTATACATGTTCCTATGACTATGAGATTATGCAACTCCCGTTTACCGGAGGAACACTTTGTGTGCTACCAAACGTCACAACGTAAATGGGTGATTATAAAGGAGCTCTACAGGTGTCTCCAAAGGTAGATGTTGGGTTGGCATATTTCGAGATTAGGATTTGTCACTCCGATTGTCGGAGAGGTATCTTTGGGGCCCTCTCGGTAATGCACATCACATAAGCCTTGCAAGCATTGCAACTAATGAGTTAGTAGCGGGATGATGTATTACAGAACGAGTAAAGAGACTTGCCGGTAACGAGATTGAACTAGGTATTGGATACCGACGATCGAATCTCGGGCAAGTAACATACCGATGACAAAGGGAACAACGTATGTTGTTATGCGATCTGACCGATAAACATCTTCGTAGAATATGTAGGAGCCAATATGGGCATCCAGGTCCCGCTATTGGTTATTGACCGGAGACGTGTCTCGGTCATGTCTACATTGTTATCGAACCGTAGGGTCCGCACGCTTAACGTTACGATGACAGTTATTATGAGTTTATGCATTTTGATGTACCGAAGGTTGTTCCGAGTCCCGGATGTGATCACGGACATGACGAGGAGTCTCGAAATTGTCGAGACATAAAGATTGATATATTGGAAGCCTATATTTGGATATCGGAAGTGTTCCGGGTGAAATCGGGATTTTACCGGAGTACCGGGAGGTTACCGGAACCCCCCGGGAGCCATATGGGCCTTCATGGGCCTTAGTGGAAAGGAGAAAGGGGCAGCACAAGGTGGCCGCGCACCTCCCCCCTCCCCTAGTCCTATTAGGACTAGGAGAGGTGGCCGGCCCCCCTCTCTCTCCTTCCCTCCTTGAGGATTCCTATTCCAACTAGGATTGGGGGGGGGGGAATCCTACTCCCAAAGGGAGTAGGACTCCTCCTGATGCGCCCCAAGGCTGGCCGCACCTCTCCCCCCTTGCTCCTTTATATACAGGGGCAAGGGGCACCTCTAGACACACAATTGATCCCCGTGATCGTTCCATAACCGTGTGCGGTGCCCCCTGCCACCATATTCCACCTCGATCATATTGTAGCGGTGCTTAGGCGAAGCCCTGAGACGGTAGAACATCAAGATCGTCACCACACCATCGTGCTGATAGAACTCTTCCTCGACGCTTTGCTGGATCGGAGCCCGGGGATCGTCATCGAGCTGTACGTGTGCTAAGAACTCGGAGGTGCCGGAGTAACGGTGCTTGGATCGGTCGGATCGGGAAAACGTACGACTACTTCCTCTATGTTGTGTGATCGCTTCCGCAGTCGGTCTGCCTTGGTACGTAGACAACACTCTCCCCTCTCGTTGCTGTGCATCACCATGATCTTGCGTGTGCGTAGGAAAACTGTTGAAATTACTACGTTCCCCAACAGTGGCATCCGAGCCTGGTTTTATGGTTTGATGCTATATGCACGAGTAGAACACAAGTGAGTTGTGGGCGATATAAGTCATACTGCCTACCAGCATGTCATACTTTGGTTCAGCGGTATTGTTGGACGAGACGACCCGGACCAACATTACGCGTACGCTTACGCGAGACCGGTTCCCCCGACGTGCTTTGCACATAGGTGGCTTGCGGGCGACTGTCTCTCCAACTTTTGTTGAACCGAGTGCGGCTACGCCCGGTCCTTGTGAAGGTTAAAACAGAGTCTATTTGACAAACTATCGTTGTGGTTTTGATGCGTAGGTGAGATTGGTTCTTGCTTAAGCCCGTAGCAGCCCCGTAAAACTTGCAAACAACAAAGTAGAGGACGTCTAACTTGTTTTTGTAGGGCATGTTGTGATGTGATATGGTCAAGGCATGATGATGAATTTTATTGTATGAGATGATCATGTTTTGTAACCGAGTTATCGGCAACTAGCAGGAGCCATATGGTTGTCGCTTTATTGTATGCAATGCAATCGCGATGTAATGCTTTACTTTATCACTAAGCGGTAGCGATAGTCGTGGAAGCATAAGATTGGCGAGACGACAACGATGCTACGATGGAGATCAAGGTGTCGCGCCGGTGACGATGGTGATCATGACGGTGCTTCGGAGATGGAGATCACAAGCACAAGATGATGATGGCCATATCATATCACTTATATTGATTGCATGTGATGTTTATCTTTTTATGCATCTTATCTTGCTTTGATTGACGGTAGCATTATAAGATGATCTCTCACTAAATTATCAAGAAGTGTTCTCCCTGAGTATGCACTGTTGCCAAAGTTTGTCGTGCCCAGACACCACGTGATGATCGGGTGTGATAAGCTCTACGTCCATCTACAAACGGGTGCAAGCCAGTTTTGCACACGCAAAATACTCAGGTTAAACTTGACGAGCCTAGCATATGAAGATATGGCCTCGGAACACGGAGACCGAAAGGTCGAGCGTGAATCATATAGTAGATATGATCAACATAAACGATGTTCACCATTGAAAACTACTCCATCTCACGTGATGATCGGTTATGGTTTAGTTGATTTGGATCACGTGATCACTTAGAGGATTAGAGGGATGTCTATCTAAGTGGGAGTTCTTAAGTAATTTGATTAATTGAACTTAAACTTATCATGAACTTAGTACCTGATAGTATCTTGCTTGTTTATGTTGATTGTAGATAGATGGCTCGTGCTGTTGTTCCGTTGAATTTTAATGCGTTCCTTGAGAAAGCAAAGTTGAAAGATGATGGTAGCAATTACACGGACTGGGTCCGTAACTTGAGGATTATCCTCATTGCTGCTCATAAGAATTATGTCCTGGAAGCACCGCTGGGTGCCAGGCCTGCTGCTAGAGCAACACCAGATGTTATGAACGTCTGGCAGAGCAAAGCTGATGACTACTCGATACTTCAGTGTGCCATGCTTTACGGCTTAGAATCGGGACTTCAACGACGTTTTGAACGTCATGGAGCATATGAGATGTTCCAGGAGTTGAAGTTAATATTTCAAGTAAATGCCCGGATTGAGAGATATGAAGTCTCCAATAAGTTCTATAGCTGCAAGATGGAGGAGAACAGTTCTGTCAGTGAGCATATACTCAAAATGTCTGGGTATAATAATCACTTGATTCAATTTGGAGTTAATCTTCTAGATGATTGCGTCATTGACAGAATTCTCCAATCACTGCCACCAAGCTACAAGAGCTTCGTGATGAACTATAATATGCAAGGGATGAACAAGACTATTCCCGAGCTCTTCGCAATGCTGAAAGCTGCGGAGGTAGAAATCAAGAAGGAGCATCAAGTGTTGATGGTTAACAAGACCACTAGTTTCAAGAAAAAAGGCAAAGGGAAGAAGAAGGGGAACTTCAAGAAGAACAGCAAGCAAGTTGCTACTCAGGAGAAGAAACCCAAGTCTGGACCTAAGCCTGAAACTGAGTACTTCTACTACAAGCAGACTGGTCACTGGAAGCGGAACTGCCCCAAGTATTTGGCGGATAAGAAGGATGGCAAGGTGAACAAAGGTATATGTGATATACATGTTATTGATGTGTACCTTACTAGAGCTCGCAGTAGCACCTGGGTATTTGATACTGGTTCTGTTGCTAATATTTGCAACTCGAAACAGGGACTACGGAATAAGCGGGCACTGGCAAAGGACGAGGTGACGATGCGCGTGGGAAACAGTTCCAAAGTCGATGTGATCGCGGTCGGCACGCTACCTCTACATCTACCTTCGGGATTAATATTAGACCTAAATAATTGTTATTTGGTGCCAGCGTTGAGCATGAACATTATATCTGGATCTTGTTTGATGCGAGACGGTTATTCATTTAAATCAGAGAATAATGGTTGTTCTATTTATATGAGTAATATCTTTTATGGTCATGCACCTTTGAAGAGTGGTCTATTTTTGATGAATCTCGATAGTAGTGATACACATATTCATAATGTTGAAGCCAAAAGATACAGAGTTGATAATGAAAGTGCAACTTATTTGTGGCACTGTCGTTTAGGTCATATCGGTGTAAAGCGCATGAAGAAACTCCATACTGATGGACTTTTGGAACCACTTGATTATGAATCACTTGGTACTTGCGAACCGTGCCTCATGGGCAAGATGACTAAAACACCGTTCTCCGGTACTATGGAGAGAGCAACAGATTTGTTGGAAATCATACATACCGATGTATGTGGTCCGATGAATATTGAGGCTCGTGGCGGGTATCGTTATTTTCTCACCTTCACAGATGATTTAAGCAGATATGGGTATATCTACTTAATGAAACATAAATCTGAAACATTTGAAAAGTTCAAAGAATTTCAGAGTGAAGTTGAAAATCATCGTAACAAGAAAATAAAGTTTCTATGATCTGATCGTGGAGGAGAATATTTGAGTTATGAGTTTGGTGTACATTTGAAAAATTGTGGAATAGTTTCGCAACTCACATCACCCAGAACACTACAGCGTAATGGTGTGTCCGAACGTCGTAATCGTACTTTACTAGATATGGTGCGATCTATGATGTCTCTTACTGATTTACAGCTATCATTTTGGGGTTATGCTTTAGAGACGGCCGCATTCACGTTAAATAGGGCACCATCAAAATCCGTTGAGACGATGCCTTATGAACTGTGGTTTGGCAAGAAACCAAAGTTATCGTTTCTTAAAGTTTGGGGCTGCGATGCTTATGTGAAAAAGCTTCAACCTGATAAGCTCGAACCCAAATCGGAGAAATGTGTCTTCATAGGATACCCAAAGGAGACTGTTGGGTACACCTTCTATCACAGATCCGAAGGCAAGACATTCGTTGCTAAGAATGGATCCTTTCTAGAGAAGGAGTTTCTCTCGAAAGAAGTGAGTGGGAGGAAAGTAGAACTTGATGAGGTAACTGTACCTGCTCCTTTATTGGAAAGTAGTACATCACAGAAAACTGTTTCTGCGACACCTACACAAATAAGTGAGGAAGCTAATGATGATGATCATGAAACTTCAGATCAAGATACTACTGAACCTCGTAGATCAACCAGAGTAAGATCCGCGCCAGAGTGGTACGGTAATCCTGTTCTGGAAATCATGCTACTAGATCATGATGAACCTACGAACTATGAAGAAGCGATGGTGAGCCCAGATTCCGCAAAGTGGCTTGAAGCCATGAAATCTGAGATGGGATCCATGTATGAGAACAAAGTATGGACTTTGGTTGACTTGCCCGATGATTGGCAAGCAATTGAGAATAAATGGATCTTCAAGAAGAAGACTGACGCTGATGGTAATGTTACTGTCTACAAAGCTCGAGTTGTCGCAAAAGGTTTTCGACAAGTTCAAGGGATTGACTACGATGAGACCTTCTCACCCGTAGCGATGCTTAAGTCTGTCCGAATCATGTTAGCAATTGCCGCATTTTATGATTATGAAATTTGCCAGATGGATGTCAAAACTACATTCCTGAATGGATTTCTGGAAGAAGAGTTGTATATGATGCAACCGGAAGGTTTTGTCGATCCAAAGGGAGCTAACAAAGTGTGCAAGCTCCAGCGATCCATTTATGGACTGGTGCAAGCCTCTCGGAGTTGGAATAAACGTTTTGATAGTGTGATCAAAGCATTTGGTTTTATACAGACTTTCGGAGAAGCCTGTATTTACAAGAAAGTGAGTGGGAGCTCTGTAGCATTTCTGATATTATATGTGGATGACATATTGCTGATTGGAAATGATATAGAATTTCTGGATAGCATAAAGGGATACTTGAATAAGAGTTTTTCAATGAAAGATCTCGGTGAAGCTGCTTACATATTAGGTATAAAGATCTATAGAGATAGATCGAGACGCTTAATTGGACTTTCACAAAGCACATACCTTGACAAGATTTTGAAGAAGTTCAAAATGGATCAAGCAAAGAAAGGGTTCTTGCCTGTGTTACAAGGTGTGAAGTTGAGTCAGACTCAATGCCCGACCACTGCAGAAGATAGAGAGAAAATGAAAGATGTTCCCTATGCTTCAGCCATAGGCTCTATCATGTATGCAATGCTGTGTACCAGACCTGATGTGTGCCTTGCTATAAGTTTAGCAGGGAGGTACCAAAGTAATCCAGGAGTGGATCACTGGACAGCGGTCAAGAACATCCTGAAATACCTGAAAAGGACTAAGGATATGTTTCTTGTATATGGAGGTGACAAAGAGCTCACCGTAAAAGGTTACGTTGATGCAAGCTTTGACACTGATCCGGACGATTCTAAATCGCAAACCGGATACGTGTTTAAATTAAACGGTGGAGCTGTCAGTTGGTGCAGTTCTAAACAAAGCGTCGTAGCGGGATCTACATGTGAAGCGGAGTACATAGCTGCTTCGGAAGCAGCGAACGAAGGAGTCTGGATGAAGGAGTTCATATCCGATCTAGGTGTCATACCTAGTGCATCGGGTCCAATGAAAATCTTTTGTGACAATACTGGTGCAATTGCCTTGGCAAAGGAATCCAGATTTCACAAAAGGACCAAACACATCAAGAGACGCTTCAATTCCATCCGGGATCTAGTCCAGGTGGGAGACATAGAGATTCGCAAGATACATACGGATCTGAATGTTGCAGACCCGTTGACTAAGCCTCTTCCACGAGCAAAACATAATAAGCACCAAAGCTCCATGGGTGTTAGAATCATTACAGTGTAATCTAGATTATTGACTCTAGTGCAAGTGGGAGACTGAAGGAAATATGCCCTAGAGGCAATAATAAAAGTTATTATTTATTTCCTTATATCATGATAAATGTTTATTATTCATGCTAGAATTGTATTAACCGGAAACATAATACATGTGTGAATACATAGACAAACAGAGTGTCACTAGTATGCCTCTACTTGACTAGCTCGTTAATCAAAGATGGTTATGTTTCCTAACCATGAACAAAGAGTTGTTATTTGATTAACGAGGTCACATCATTAGTTGAATGATCTGGTTGACATGACCCATTCCATTAGCTTAGCACCCGATCATTTAGTATGTTGCTATTGCTTTTCTTCATGACTTATACATGTTCCTATGACTATGAGATTATGCAACTCCCGTTTATCGTAGGAACATTATGTGCTACCAAACGTCACAACGTAAATGGGTGATTATAAAGGAGCTCTACAGGTGTCTCCAAAGGTAGATGTTGGGTTGGCGTATTTCGAGATTAGGATTTGTCACTCCGATTGTCGGAGAGGTATCTCTGGGGCCCTCTCGGTAATGCACATCACATAAGCCTTGCAAGCATTGCAACTAATGAGTTAGTAGCGGGATGATGTATTACAGAACGAGTAAAGAGACTTGCCGGTAACGAGATTGAATTAGGTATTGGATACCGACGATCGAATCTCGGGCAAGTAACATACCGATGACAAAGGGAACAACGTATGTTGTTATGCGATCTGACCGATAAAGATCTTCGTAGAATATGTAGGAGCCAATATGGGCATCCAGGTCCCGCTATTGGTTATTGACCGGAGACGTGTCTCGGTCATGTCTACATTGTTCTCGAACCGTAGGGTCCGCACGCTTAACGTTACGATGACAGTTATTATGAGTTTATGCATTTTTGATGTACCGAAGGTTGTTCGGAGTCCCAGATGTGATCACGGACATGACGAGGAGTCTCGAAATGGTCGAGACATAAAGATTGATATATTGGAAGCCTATATTTGGATATCGGAAGTGTTCCGGGTGAAATCGGGATTTTACCGGAGTACCGGGAGGTTACCGGAACCCCCCGGGAGCCATATGGGCCTTCATGGGCCTTAGTGGAAAGGAGAAAGGGGCAGCACAAGGTGGCCGCGCGCCTCCCCCCTCCCCTAGTCCTATTAGGACTAGGAGAGGTGGCCGGCCCCCCTCTCTCTCTCTTTCCCCCTTGAGGATTCCTATTCCAACTAGGATTGGGGGGGGGGGAATCCTACTCCCAAAGGGAGTAGGACTCCTCCTGGCGCGCCCCAAGGCTGGCCGCACCTCTCCCCCCTTGCTCCTTTATATACAGGGGCAGGGGGCACCTCTAGACACACAATTGATCCCCGTGATCGTTCCATAACCGTGTGCGGTGCCCCCTGCCACCATATTCCACCTCGATCATATTGTAGCGGTGCTTAGGCGAAGCCCTGAGACAGTAGAACATCAAGATCGTCACCACACCGTCGTGCTGATGGAACTCTTCCCCGACGCTTTGCTGGATCGGAGCCCGGGGAACGTCATCGAGTTGTACGTGTGCTAAGAACTCGGAGGTGCCGGAGTAACAGTGCTTGGATCGGTCGGATCGGGAAAACGTACGACTACTTCCTCTATGTTGTGTGATCGCTTCCGCAGTCGGTCTGCGTTGGTACGTAGACAACACTCTCCCCTCTCGTTCCTGTGCATCACCATGATCTTGCGTGTGCGTAGGAAAACTGTTGCAATTACTACGTTCCCCAATAGTATCACCATCACTTTTGTCTTTACCGTTTTTCTTAGTTCGATCCTTTTGATAATATCTTGATCTAGTAGAATAAAGTTTTAGTATGATCTAGTTGTGAGTTTAGCATTATGATCCCTCTATGTAATCAAGTCCGTGATCTATATAATAAAGATTAGTGTTGAGTCAAGGGCTTGATGATTTTGATATGATCTTGTGGGAATAAAATAAAAGAGAAGAACAAAAAGAAATAAAAGAGATCATATGGATCTTATGGAGAGTAATGAGCTCACATATAAAGAGTATGATGAATAAAAGTTGTTGAGAGTTGACAAACATAGTTTTGGTCATCGTTGCAATTAATAGGAAGTAATAAAGAAGGAGAGGTCTTCACATATAAATACTCTATCTTGGACATCTTTTATGATTGTGAGCACTCATTAAAATATGACATGCTAAAGAGTTGACGTTGGACAAGGAAGACAACGTAATGGGTTACGTTTTCTTACATCTGAGATAAATTATATTGTCATGGATCATCCAACATGATTGAGCTTGCCTTTCCCCTCATGCTAGCCAAATTCTTTGCACCAAGTAGAGATACTACTTGTGCTTCCAAATATCCCTAAACCCAGTTTTGCCATGAGAGTCCACCATATCTACCTATGGATTGAGTGAGATCCTTCAAGTAAGTTGTCATCGGTGCAAGCAATAAAAATTGCTCTCTAAATATGTATGACTTATTAGTGTGGGAGAAAATAAGCTTTATACGATCTTGTAATGTGGAAGAAATAAAAGCGACGGACTGCATAATAAAGGTCCATATCACAAGTGGCAATATAAAGTGACGTTCTTTCGCATTAAGATTTTGTGCATCCAACCATAAAAGCGCATGACAACCTCTGCTTCCCTCTGCGAAGGGCCTATCTTTTACTTTTATCTCCCACCTTACATAAGAGTTATGGTGACCTTCACCTTTCCTTTTTTACATTTTATCTTTTGGCAAGCACAATATGTTGGAAAGATCCTGGTATATATGGCTAATTGGATGTGAGTTTTCATGAACTATTATTGTTGACATTACCCTCGAGGTAAAACGTTGGGAGGCAAAACTATAAGCCCCTATCTTTCTTTATGTCCGATTAAAACTCCATACCCATAAGTATTGCGTGAGTGTTAGCAATTGTGAAAGACTATATGATAGTTGAGTATGTGGACTTGCTAAAAAGCTCTTATATTGACTCTTTCCTATGTTATGATAAATTGCAATTGCCTCAATGACTGAGATTAGAGTTTGTTGGTTCTCAATGAAGTTTAAGATTCATACTTGAAATTGTGATTGAATTGTTACTTTAGCATAAGAGATCATATGAAAATATATATATATATGTATATGTGTATGTATATATATATATATATATGTGTGTTGTTGTTCTAAGAATGATCATGATGCCCTCATGTCCGTATTTTATTTTTATCGACACCTCTATCTCTAAACATGTGGACATATTTTTCGATTTCGGCTTTCGCTTGAGGACAAGCGAGGTCTACGCTTGGGGGAGTTGATACGTCCATTTTGCATCATGCTTTTATATCGATATTTATTGCATTATGGGCTGTTATTACATATCATGTCATGATACTTAAGCCTATTCTCTCTTATTTTACAAGGTTTACATAAAGAGGGAGAATGCTGGCAGCTGGGATTCTGGGATGGAAAAGGATAAAATATTAGAGACCTATTCTACACAGCTCCAAAAGTCATGAAACTTCATGGAAGCTATTTTCAGAATATATAAAAAATACTGAGCGCAAGAAGTTCTAGAGGGGGGCCACACCCTGGCCACGAGGGTGGGGGGCGCGCCCCTGCCTCGTGGGCCCCCTGGTGGCCCTCCGATGCCCATCTTCTGCTATATGGAGTCTTTCGTTGAGAAAAAAAGCATATGCAAGCTTTCGGGACGAGACTCCGCCGCCACGAGGCGGAACCAATCTAGGGCTCTGGCGGAGCTGTTCTGCCGGGGACACTTCCCTCTGGGAGGGGGAAATCATCGCCATCGTCATCACCAACGCTCCTCTCATCGGGAGGGGGCCAATCTCCATCAACATCTTCACCAGCACCATCTCCTCTCAAACCCTAGTTCATCTCTTGTATCCAGTTCTTGTCTCTAAGTCTGGGATTGGTACTTGTAGGTTGCTAGTAGTGTTGATTACTCCTTGTAGTTGATGCTAGTTGGTTTATTTGGTGGAAGATCCTATGTTCAGATCCTATATGCATATTAATACCCCTCTGATTATGAACATGAATATGCTTTGTGAGTAGTTACGTTTGTTCCTGAGGACATGGGAGAATTCTTGCTATTAGTAGTCATGTGAATTTGGTATTCGTTCGATATTTTGATGAGATGTATGTTGTCTCTCCTCTAGTGGTGTTATGTGAACGTCAACTACATGACACTTCACCATTATTTGGGCCTAGAGGAAGGCATTGGGAAGTAATAACTAGATGATTGGTTGCTAGAGTGACAGAAGCTTAAACCCTAGTTTATGCGTTGCTTCGTAAGGGGCTGATTTGGATCCATATGTTTCATGCAATGGTTAGGTTTACCTTAATACTTTTTTGTAGTTGTGGATGCTTGCAATAGGAGTTAATCATAAGTGGGATGCTTGTCCAAGTAAGGACAACACCCAAGCACCTGGTCCACCCACACATCAAATTATCAAAGTACCGAACGTGAATCATATGAACGTGATGAGAAAACTAGCTTCACAATAATTCCCATGTCTCCTCGGGAGCACTTTCTTCTATATAAGAGTTTGTCCAGGCTTGTCCTTTGATACAAAAAGGATTGGGCCACCTTGCTGCACTTTATTTACTTTTGTTACTTGTTTCTCGTTACAAATTATCTTATCACAAAACTATCTGTTACCTATAATTTCAGTGCTTGCAGATAATACCTTGCTGAAAACCGCTTATCATTTCCTTCTGCTCCTTGTTGGGTTCGACACTCTTACTTATCGAAAGGACTACGATAGATCCTATACTTGTGGGTCATCAATCCCTCCATGGATTCTTGCTAGTTTTTGAGGGAAAAGAGAGACGAGATCTAGATCCACATTTCCACCAATCACTTTCTCCTCTATGTGAGGGGAACCCCTTGGATCTAGATCTTGGAGTTCTTGGTGTTCTCCTTCTTGTTCTTCCTCTCATTTTCCTCCCTAGCATTAGTTGCTTTGGTGGGATCTGAGAGAGAAGGACTTGGGCACTCCATGTGCCCTTGCCATTGCATTTGGTGCATCGGTTTGAGTTCTCCATGGTGATACGTGGAAGTCACAATTTGAGAAGCTTATTACTCTTGGGTGCTTGGTGCCCTTGAGCTTGTTCCTCTTGGGTGCTTGGACGCCCTAGACGGTTGGTGGTGTTCGGAGCTCAATCATTGTGGTGTAAAACTCCGGGCAAGCTTCAGGGTCTCCAATTAGGTTGTGGAGATCATCCCGAGCAATTTGACGGGTTTCGGTGACCGCCCCCAAGGGTTGCCAAAGTTTACGGGTTCGGTGACCGCCCCCAAGGGTTGCCATTTGTACGGGTTCGGTGACCGCCCTCAAGGGTCCCTTAGTGGAATCACGACATCTTGCATTGTGCGAGGGCGTGAGGAGATTAAGGTGGCCCTAGTGGCTTCTTGGGGAGCATTGTGCCTCCACACCGCTCCAAACGAAGATTAGCATCCGCAAGGGTGTGAACTTCGGGATACATTGTCGTCTCTGCGTGCCTTGGTTATCTCTTACCCGAGCCCTTTACTTATGCACTTTACTTTGTGATAGCCATATTGTTCTTTGTCATATTTCTTGCTATCACATAGTTGCTTATCGTGCTTAGCATAAGTTGTTGGTGCACATAGGTGATCCTAGTTGTTCTAGGTTTTGTGCTTGGCAAATTAACCTCTAGGTTTATTCCGCATTTGTTCAAGCCTAAACCGTAATTATTTTAAAGCGCCTATTCACCCCCATCTAGGCAACATCCTCGATCTTTCAATGGTGATGCATAGCAACGAGAGGGGAGTGTATCGTCTACGTACCCTCGTAGACCGTAAGCGGAAGCGTTATGACAACGCGGTTGATGTAGTCGTATGTCTTCACAACCGACCGATCTAGTACCGAAGGTACGGCACCTCCGTGATCTGCACACGTTCAGCTCGGTGATGTCCCACGAACTAACGATACAATAGAGCTTCGAGGGAGAGTTTCGTCAGCACGATGACGTGATGACGATGATGATGATGCTACCGGAACAGGGCTTCGCCTAAGCACATCTATGATATTACCGAGGTGGATTATGGTGGAGGGGGCACCGCACACGGCTAAAAGATCAATGATCAACTTGTTTATCCATGGGGTGCCCCCTCCCAGTATATAAAGGAGTGGAGGAGGGGAGGGCCGGCCCTCTCTATGGCGCGCCCTAGGGGAGTCCTACTCCCTCTGGGAGTAGAGAGAGGAAGAAGGAAGGAGGAGAGAGGGAGGAAGGAAAGGGGGGCCGGCCCCCCTCCCAATTCGGATTGGGCTTGGGGGCGCGCCTCCCTCTTTTCCGTTCCCTCTCCTCTATTCCACTAAGGCCCAATAAGGCCCATATACTCCCCGGGGGGTTCCGGTAACCGCCCGGTACTCCAGAAAAATGCCCGAACCACTCAGAACCATTTCGATGTCCAAACATAGGCTTCCAGTATATCGATCTTTAGGTCTCGACCATTCCGAGACTCCTCGTCATGTCCATGATCAAATCTGGGACTCCGAACTACCTTCGCTACATCAAAACACATAAACTCATAATACCGATGTCACCGAACGTTAAGTGTGCGGACCCTACGGTTTCGAGAACTATGTAGACATGACCGAGACATGTATCTGGTCAATAACCAACAACGGAACCTGGATGCCCATATTGGCTCCTACATATTCTACAAAGATCTTTATTGGACAAACCGCATAACGGTATACGTTGTTCCCTTTGTCATCGGTATGTTACTTGCCCGAGATTCGATCGTCGGTATCTCAATACCTAGTTCAATCTCATTACCTGAAAGTCTATTTACTCGTTCCTTAATGCTACATCTCGTAACTAACTACTTAGCTACATTGCTTGCAAGGCTTATTGTGATGTACATTACTGAGAGGGCCCAGAGATACCTCTCCGACAATCGGAGTGACAAATCCTAATCTTGACCCATGCCAACTCAACAAACACCATCGGAGACACCTGTAGAGCACCTTTATAATCACCCAGTTACGTTGTGACGTTTGGTAGCACACAAAGTGTTCCTCCGGTATTCGGGAGTTGCATGATCTCATAGTCATAGGAACATGTACAGTTATGGAGAAAGCAATAGCAACAAACTAAACAATCATCATGCTAAGCTAACGGATGGGTCAAGTCAATGACATCATTCTCTAATGATGTGATCCCGTTAATCAAATGACAACTCATGTCTATGGTTAGGAAACATAACCATCATTGATTCAACGAGCTAGTCAAGTAGAGGCAAACTAGTGACACTCTGTTGGTCTATGTATTCACACATGTACTAAGTTTTCGGTTAATACAATTCTAGCATGAATAATAAACATTTATCATGATATAAGGAAATATAAACAACAACTTTATTATTGCCTCTAGGGCATATTTCCTTCATTGATAACCCCTTTAACACGTCGGGTTGCGAGAAGTTGTTATTTGTGTGCAGGTGATGTTTACGTTGTGTTGCTTGGTTCTCCTACTGGTTCGATAACCTTGGTGTCATTTCTAAGGGAAATACCTACCGCCGCTGTGCTGCATCATCCCTTCCTCTTTGGGGAAATACCGATGTAGCTTCAAGCGACATCAAAAGGAATTTCCGGTGCCGTTGCCGGGGAGGATCTTCAACATATACCAGGTTCCTAATCACAAATCTCATCTCCTCGCAATTTACATTATTTTCTATTTGCCTCTCATTTTCCTCTCCCCCACTTCACAAAAATTTGCCATTTTATTCGCCTCTCTTTTCCGTTCGTCGTTTTCTCGTCAGATCTATCATTTGCTTGCAATCATGAGTGAATTCGGTATGGCACCAACAAATGATGGCCTTACTCCTATGTCGGGGGACTAATCCACGAGCACCTATGGGACCGGCGGACCGAGTCCCTTTCGGTTCGGCGGGGGCGAGGGTCGCACGACGAGCGGATCGAGGCGAAGCACACGAGCAGTTTACCCAGGTTCGGGCCGCACGGATGCGTAAAACCCTACTCCTGCTTTGTGGTTTGTATTGAGTTCTTGCTCGGGAGCGCGGAGTGCTACAGTACACCCCAGCAGCCAACGAGACCGAGCGTGAGTGTTCTCTTCCTCCCCCCCCCTCCTCCCCTACGTTGCGCATGGGCCTCCTTTTATATGCTCAAGGGGTCACCGACAGGTGGCAACGTAGACAAGGGTAAAAATGGAAAGGTGTTGCGGTTGGTACAGCTACCTGCTACAGTGTATCATACCTAACCCTGACGGCAGGGGACCAGGGCATTAAATGCCCGTCTGCATCGCCTAAATAGTGCAAAAGGGACCGTCAGGGACGCCACCGCTCGCCATGATGGCAATCTTGTCAGTGCCGCTTGCCACCGCGCACCGCTGGCTGCACAGCCTCCCACCACGTACGCCTGGAAGGGTCCCAGAGCGACACGTTGGTGGATGTGCTGGAGCGCGGGCACAGAGTGGTGGCTTGCCGCGGAAAGCGCCTTGCCGCGGTCGTTGTCTTGTCGCGTCCGGGAGCTTGTCGCTCACCGGGCCTTGCCAGGACGCGTGGCGCGTTGCGGCAAGTTCCTTGAGATGCCTTGGTTGGCCTTCTCGGCAAGCTCCTCTTGCCGGGGTCTTGTCTCCTTGGCTTGGATACTTTGTCCTTGAATGGCTCCAAAGGAACCACGGAGGACCTTGGCGGTCACCCGGCAAGCCTTGCCGCGGGATGCTGCGACTGCCCGTGCACAAGTTCGGGATACTAGGGTACCCCTACTCTAGTACACCGACATCCTAAGATTGGACGTACGGGCAATCTGGATGCTAAAACTTTTATCTTGGGGTAAGGGAACATTATGGGAAAGGAACGTATCCAAGAATTTTTCAATTGTGTTGGGAATCTAAGTCTTGATGATGCCCTTATACTTAAAACTACTAGATCTTATGCAGATGCTATTTCAGCACTAGTTCTGAAACTTGAAAGTAAATTTATTCATACCCATCCTACTTTGCAAATATTGTTTTTTGAGCTTCCTGTTATAAAGAGTCCTAGAGCTAAAAAGTTGGCCACTCTTGTCCTTATGAATGAATTTGACTACATAATACAGGAAGCTAGGGAAATCTTTGATTTTTATGGTATGAATCGTGAAAAACCTGTGATAGATGAAATTCTCTACAATAGTGATTATGCTTTAGGACACTTGCTGGGGGATAATAAAATCTTTGATGAGAATCTCAAAAAGGAAGTCCCCGTTCTAGATATAATCCAACAAGTTTTCAATAATGTTAATAAACATTACGCTTGGATTGTTGTGGGAAATCAAAAAGGGTATGATGAACATCAACTTAGGAATGTTAAGGTTTCTATGGATAATATGTTTTATGTTGTGTTCACAAAACCCCATGATGAAAACACCTCTAAGAAGGTTAAGAAGAATGATGACAAAACTTAGATCATTGCTTCATGCCTAGCTAAGGGAGTAAAACTATAGCGCTTGTTGGGAGGCAACCCAATGAATAAAATTAATTTTTTGCTTTTTGCTTTCTGTTTTTGTGTGTTAGAACAACTAGGTGATACCCCACGCGTTGCTGCGGGAACTTGTTGTGATTTTTCTTACTGGTGCATAGCAAAAGGTATGGACAATGTCGTGGTACATTAGCATGGCAAACTACCTAAAGAGACGATATATGAAAATTTGAGGAGGAAAAGAGAAGAAAACATAAAATAATGGGTACATTGTGAAAGCTTCTGAACTTGACCATACAATTAACTTTTCTATTGCATAAAACTGCTACCTCTTGAGCACTGCGTTGGATTTCCTTGAAGAGGAAAGGATGATGTAGCAAAGTAGCGTAAGTATTTCCCTCAATTTTTTAGAACCAAGGTATCAATCTAGTAGGAGGCTACGCGCGAGTCCCCCGTACCTGCACAAAGCAAATAACTCCTCACAACCAATGAGATAAGGGGTTTTCAATCCCTTCACGGTCAATTACGAGAGTGAGATCTGATAGATATGATAGGATAATATTTTTGGTGTTTTTGTGATAAAGATGCAAAGTAAAATAAAAGCAAAGTAAAAAGCAAAGGAAATAACTAAGTATTGGAAGATTAATATGATGAAGATAGACCCGGGGGCCATAGGTTTCACTAGTGGATTCTCTCAAGGGCATAAGTATTTTACGGTGGGTGAATGAATTACTGTTGAGCAATTGACAGAATTGAGCATAGTTATGAGAATATCTAGGTATGATCATGTATATAGGCATCATGTCCGAGACAAGTAGACCGACTCCTGCCTGCATCTACTACTATTACTCCACACATCGACCGCTATCCAGCATGCATATAGAGTATTAAGTTCATGAAAACAGAGTAACGCCTTAAGCAAGATGACATGATGTAGAGGGATAAACTCATGCAATATGATAAAAAAATCATCTTGTTATCCTCGATGGCAACAATACAATACGTGCCTTGCTGCCCCTACTATCACTGGGAAAGGACACCGCAAGATTGAACCCAAAGCTAAGAACTTCTCCCATTGCAAGAAAGATCAATCTAGTAGGCCAAACCAAACTGATAATTCGAAGAGACTTGCAAAGATAACCAATCATACATAAAAGAATTTAGAGAAGATTCAAATATTGTTCATAGATAAACTTGATCATAAACCCACAATTCATCGGTCTCAACAAAAACACCATAAAAGAAGATTACATCGAATAGATCTCCACAAGAGAGGGGGAGAACTTTGTATTGAGATCCAAAAAGAGAGAAGAAGCCATCTAGATAATAACTATGGACCCGAAGGTCTGAGGTAAACTACTCACACTTCATCGGAGAGGCTATGGTGTTGATGTAGAAGCCCTCCATGATCGATGCCCCCTCCGACGGAGCTCCGGAACAGGCCCCAAGATGGGATCTCGTGGATACAGAAAGTTACGGCGGTAGAATTAGGGTTTTGGCTTCGTATCTGATCGTTTGGGGGTACGTAGGTATATATAGGAGGAAGGAGTACGTCGGTGGAGCAACAGGGGGCCTGCTACCTCTTTTAGCACTGCGTTGGTTTTCCCCGAAGAGCAAGGGATGATGCAGCAAAGTAGCGTAAGTATTTCCCTCAGTTTTTGAGAACCAAGGTATCAATACAGTAGGAGGCTACGCGCGAGTCCCTCGTACCTGCACAAAACAAATAAATGCTCGCAACCAACGCAAATAGGGGTTGTCAATCCCTATAGGGCCACTTACGAGAGTGAGATCTGATAGATATGATAAGATAATATTTTTGGTATTTTTATGATAAAAATGCAAAGTAAAATAAAGGTAAAGTAAAATAGCAAAGTAAATAACTAAGTAGTAGGAGATTAATATGATAAAGATAGACCCCGGGGCCATAGGTTTCACTAGTGGCTTCTCTTGAGAGCATAAGTATTCTACGGTGGGTGAACAAATTACTGTTGAGCAATTGATAGAATTGAGCATAGTTATGAGAATATCTAGGTATGATCATGTATATAGGCATCACATCCGAGACAAGTAGACCGACTCCTGCCTGCATCTACTACTATTACTCCACTCATCGACCGCTATCCAGCATGCATCTAGAGTATTAAGTTAAAAACATAGTAACGCCTTAAGCAAGATGACATGATGTAGAGGGATAGACTCATGCAATATGAAGAAAACCCCATCTTGTTATCATCGATGGCAACAATACAATACGTGCCTTGTTGCCCTTACAGTCACCGGGAAAGGACACCGCAAGATTGAACCCAAAGCTAAGCACTTCTCCCATTGCAAGAAAGATCAATCTAGTAGGCCAAACCAAACTGATAATTCGAAGAGACTTGCAAAGATAACCAATCATACATAAAAGAATTCAGAGAAGATTCAAATATTATTCATAGATAGACTTGATCATAAACCCACAATTCATCGGTCTCAACAAACACATCGTAAAATGAAGATTACATCGAATAGATCTCCACAAGAGAGGGGGAGAACATTGTATTGAGATCCAAAAAGAGAGAAGAAGCCATCTAGCTACTAACTATGGACCCGTAGGTCTGAAGTAAACTACTCACACTTCATCGGAGAGGCTATGGTGTTGATGTAGAAGCCCTCCATGATCGATGCCCCCTCCGGCGGAGCTCCGGAACATGCCCAAGATGGGATCTCGTGGATACAGAAAGTTAAGGTGGTGGAATTAGGGTTTTGGCTCCTGTTCTGGTCCTTTGGGGGTACGTGGATATATATAGGAGGAAGAAGTACGTCGGTGCAGCAACATGGGGCCCACGAGGGTGGAGGGCGCGCCTGGGGGGGCAGGCGCGCCCCCTACCTCGTGGCCTCCTGTTAGTTGGCTTGACGTAGGGTCCATGTCTCCTGAGTTGTATTCGGTGAGAAAATCACGTTCCCGAAGGTTTCATTCTGTTTGGACTCTGTTTGATATTCCTTTTCTTCGAAACCCTAAAACAGGCAAAAAACAGCAATTCTGGGCTGGGCCTCCGGTTAATAGGTTAGTCCCAAAAATAATATAAAAGTGGATAATAAAGCCCAATAATGTCCAAAACAGTAGATAATATAGCATGGAGCAATCAAAAATTATAGATATGTTGGAGACGTATCAAGCATCCCCAAGCTTAATTCCTGCTCGTCCTCGAGTAGGTAAATGATAAAAACAGAATTTTTGATGCGGAGTGCTACTTGACATAATTTTTATGTAATTCTTCTTGATTATGGTATGAATATTCAGATCCGAAAGATTCAAGACAAAAGTTTATATTGACATAGAAAATAATAATACTTCAAGCATACTAACAAAGCAATTATGTCTTCTCAAAATAACATGGCTAAAGAAAGTGTAGGATCGAAAGTATGTCTAGAGGGGGGGTGATTAGACTACTTGACCAAATAAAAACTTATCCTTTTCCCAATTTTAGTTCTTGGCAGATTTTAGCTATTGTAGGACAAGTCAAGCAATCATCACACAATTCAAGCAAGCATGCAAAGAGTATATTGGCAGCGGAAAGTAAAGCATGCAACTTGCAAGAATGTAAAGGGAAGGGTTTGGAGACTTCAAATGCAATTGGAGACACAGATGTTTTTCCCGTGGTTCGGATAGGTGGTGCTATCCTACATCCACGTTGATGGAGACTTCAACCCACGAAGGGTAACGGTTGCGCGAGTCCACGAAGGGCTCCACCCACGAAGGGTAACGGTTGCGCGAGTCCACGGAGGGCTCCACCCATGAAGGGTAACGGTTGCGCGAGTCCACGGAGGGCTCCACCCACGAAGGGTCCACGAAGAAGCAACCACCCACAAAGGGTCCATGAAGAAGCAACCTTGTCTATCCCACCATGGCCATCGCCCACGAAGGACTTGCCTCACTAGCGGTAGATCTTCACGAAGTAGGCGATCTCCTTGCCCTGACAAACTCCTTGGTTCAACTCCACAATCTTGTCGGAGGCTCCCAAGTAACACCTAGCCAATCTAGGAGACACCACTCTCCAAGAAGTAACAAATGGTGTGTAGGTAATGAACTCCTTGCTCTTGTGCTTCAAATGATAGTCTCCCCAACACTCAACTCTCTCTCATAGGATTTGGATCTGGTGGAAAGAAGGTTTGAGTGGAAAGCAACTTGGGGAAGGCTAGAGATCAAGATTCATATGGTAGGAATGGAATATCTTGGTCTCAACACATGAGTAGGTGGTTCTCTCTCAGAACATATGAGTTGGAATTGTGTATGTGTTCTGATGGCTCTCTCCACGAATGAAGAGGAGGTGGAGGGGTATATATAGCCTCCACACAAAATCCAACCGTTACACACAGTTTTCCAATCTCGGTGGGACCGAATCAACAAACTCGGTCGGACCGAAAAGGTAAACCTAGTGACCGTTAGAGATTTTCGGTGGGACTGACATGCAACTCGGTAGGACCGGTATGGTTAGGGTTTGGGCATAACGTAATCTCGGTGAGACCGATTACACAAACTCGGTGAGACCAATTTTGGTAATTAGCTAACCAGAGAGTTGGTCAGGCAAACTCGGTGGGACCGATTTGCTCTTTCGGTGAGACCGAAAAGTTACAAAAAGGAAACACTGAATTTACATTGCAATCTCGGTGGGACCGATTCGCTCTTTCGGTGAGACCGAAAAGTTACGAAAGGGAAACAGAGAGTTTGCAATCCCATCTCAGTGAGACCGAGATCCCTATCGGTAGAACCGAATTGCTAGGGTTTGGCAGTGGCTTATGACAAGTGAAACTCGGTGGCGCCGGATAGAAAGAATCGGTAGGACCGAGTTTGGCTTAGGGTTTAGGTCATATGTGGATATGGGAAAGTAGTTGAGGGTTTTGGAGCATATCACTAAGCACATGAAGCAAGAGGCTCATTAAGCAACACCTCATCCCTCCTTGATAGTATTGGCTTTTCCTATGGACTCAATGTGATCTTGGATCACTAAAATGTAAAATGAAGAGTCTTGAGCTTTTGAGCTTGAGCCAATCCTTTGTCCTTAGCATTTTGAGGGTTCCACTTTCACATCCATGCCATGCCAATCATTGAGCTTTCCTGAAATAGTCATCTTGGAATAGCATTAGCTCAATGAGCTATATGTTGTTATGAATTACCAAAACCACCTAGGGATAGTTGCACTTTCAATCTCCCCCTTTTTGGTAATTGATGACAACATATAGATCAAAGCTTCGACAAATGATAATAAGCATGAAATATATCGTCGCTTTGAGAAGTATGTGACAAGTAAGAGCTCCCCCTAAATTTGTGCATATTTAAAAATTTGCTTTGGACTGAAAATGCGCAAAGAGTTAGAATCATGGGTTACTATTCCATGTCACACACATCTTGGTGGAGCGCTTAAAATGATAAGAATGAAATACATGCACTCATCACCAAGAATAGTGAATGATCACATAAGATAGATAAGATGATAATATTAAGCAAACATTAAGTGTAGCTTATGATCAAACACATGATCATCAATGTCTCACGAGCAATGACATAGTATCTCACACAAAAGCAAACAAAGTTCGAAAAACCACCAAATAAAACAAGAGAGAATAAAAGCAACACTCTCCCTCGAAGCCTATGATCTATACATTTTCTCCCCCTTTGGCAACAAGTTACCAAAAAGTTCCTAGAAAATGCATAGTGCTAAGTCGACACTCAGGCTTGATCTTCAGGTGGTGGTGGAGTCCAGAGCACTCCAAGGACGAAGCCTTCTGTAGATGTGGTTGGAGTTGAGGCTGAAGTAGATGCTGGAG
This sequence comes from Triticum aestivum, assembly GCF_018294505.1. Lineage (NCBI taxonomy): Eukaryota > Viridiplantae > Streptophyta > Magnoliopsida > Poales > Poaceae > Triticum > Triticum aestivum. The sequence continues at coordinate 726,510,929 of NC_057797.1, forward strand.
CTGGTGGAACTGAGGCTGTAGCTGGTGCAGAAGTGGTGGCTCTAGTGTCAGCAACTGGCACTGCATGTGATCTCTGAGCTCTTGGCACTCTGGCAAATGCATCAGTTGTAGTCTTGCCTCTCCTCTCCTGCATGTCATCCTGAAGTTGTTCCACTGCAGACTGAATCTCTATTACTTTGACATCCAAGTCATAGAACTTTTGTTCCATGATCCCCTCTAAGCTTGCCTGGTTCTAAGTTAGGGTGGCTAGTCCTTTCTCAATCCGCAGGGTGGATGCAATCAGGTAACCAAGCTGCTCTTGTTTGGTTTTCAAGAAATATTCAGATGCCTCCTCTTGAGTTAGCATCTTGGCAGCTTTCTCCTTCCTTGCCTTCTCCTTCTTGGCTTGTGCTTGAACGGACGATGGTTCATTCTCATGCATGACAACCTGATTATCTTCAAAATCTGGATGAATGGGCAGATGTTCCTTATCCAAAAGGTATATGCCTGTGCACATCTTGGAGTTGATCAGCTCCTGGATCTGAGGGGCATATCCACAGCTCCTCTTCTGGTCTGCTGCAGTCCTCTTGATTGTTTCTACGATGAGGCTCATGACTTTGAATTTTTGTGGCACATCAAAGATATGAAGCAAGTTGATTGCATGGCCTCTGATCATCTTGTGATCACCTGACTTGGGCAACAAGGTGTGCCTCAAAATCCAATTAATTGTAGGCAGACCTGACAGAAGATAATGCACTAAGCCAAACTTGAAAGTATCAAGTGCTTCATTTGGGATCTCCTTGTACATGTTTGACATTGAGTTATGATCCATCTTCTTCTTGGCATAGATATCCAAGTCATCCTCATGCTCTTCTGGGGCATTGATCAGCTGAGCCCATTCAGCAACTGTAGATTGGTACCTCGTACCTTCAGACATCCAAGTTATCCTACCATCTGGATAGAAGTGTGTCGTGGAGTAGAATTGCATAATAAGTTCCTCGTTCCACTTTGTGAGCTTCTGCCCAACAAAGTCTGCTACTCCACAAGCATTGAAGCTGTCTTGCACTCCAGGATAGTGCTCTTCATTGTCCTTGATGTACTCCCAATCAACCCATCTCATGTCACAAACTATGGGCTTCTTGTCCAACAAAACTGTCTCATAGAAGTCCTGCTGTTCCTTAGTGTGAAACCTGTAATCAACAGCAGTTCTTCTCCTTGAAGCATACGGATCTGCTTCTCTCCACTTCCTCAGCCCTGAGTCTCTTCTGAGCTTCATGTCCTCAGCCACAGGATGAGCATCATTGTGGTCTGGGATCTTGGGCTTGAGCTTTCTCAGAACATGCTCTTCATCATCTTCTTTAGCAGCTTTAGGCACTGGGGCCTTGTTCTTTTCAGTAGCTGGGATGCTTCTTGTGTTCCTCTTTGGCTTTGGCTTTGGAGCTGGCTTGGCCTTGGAAGCAGCTGCCCCTGTTCTTATGGCATCACCCATCAGCTTGGGTGCCTTAGGTGCTGGTGCAGCTACCTCTTCTTCTTCCTCCTCATCTTCCATGATGGAAGCCTTGCCAAGCACTCTGGCTACGGTCTTCTTGACCCTTTCCTTCCTTTTCTTGCCTTCAGCAGCAACTGGCTCTATGGGAGTGGGTTTCTCAGTTGAAGCTCTGGCCTTTGACATAGGTTGCCTGCCTGCTGGCCTTTTGATTTTCATCCCTGGCTTTGTGCCTTGAGCTGAGCCATGTTCCTTCTCAAGCACTACTCTCTTTGAAGTTGCTTCCTCTTCTGTCACATAATCCTCATCCTCTGATTCTGAGGTTCTCTTCTTCCTCTGTTTGGTGGCAGCTTTTGGCAGATTGCTAGGAGTACTTCTGCTGCCATCATCTGAAGAACTTGAGGGACTAGTGCCCTCACTCATCTGCACTTGCTCTTCTGACATGTTCTGGCTATCACTCTGGTCTGACATGATGAACAAGCTGACTGCTGACCCTGTGAACAGTTTATAGATGAGGTAGAATAGATGAGCATCACAAAATGCAGAGATTTTTGCAAAAGAATGATTCAAAATCTTAGTTTTAGTTTCCCACTGAAAGCATCTCGGATCTACCGATTTCTAAACTCGGTGATACCGAAGCAGTTTTGGCACCTAAACTAGTGAACTCGGTCAGACCGAGTCACGGTTCGGTGGCACCGAGACTGCTAGGGTTTCACAGAGTTCCAAAATTGGTCACACCGATAAGTAATTCTCGGTCAGACCGAGTCTCACTTGTGCAATGGCATAAGCCAAATCGGTGGGACCGAGTTTTTCAACTCGGTGGGTCCGAGATGGTTTCGGCGGAAACCTAACCCTAAAATTTTTGAATTAAACCTAATCTACGAGTTCATTGACTGGATAGAAGTTTAACAAACGTGGCAAGAATCATGATGATCATAATGTGCTAAGAATCGGATTGGGGAATAGCACAAAGATCGAGTCCATACCCTAGTTCGGCGGAGACTCGCTGCGGCGGCAACGGCGGGGTTGAATTTCCGTTGACGGTGACGGAGACCAGCGACTGGAGGCGGCTGGCGGCGAGGAGACGATCCGGAGATCAAGTTGGCAGAGCAGGCTATCGCGCGGGCGAAGGGGTTCGGAGAAATTTCCAAATTTTTGCCCGTGACTATATATAGCCCGACCTTGTCGGTGTGACCGAGTGGAACAACTCGGTGGCACCGAGATGCAAAACTGTATACAGTTGTTGCAACTCGGTGTGACCGAATGGTTCAAATCGGTTGCACCGAGATCGAAAACCTAGATCAACTTAATGATCTCGGTAGGACCGAAAGTAGGGTATCGGTCAGACCGAGAATCATAAAGAGGTTTTGGAAGTTTAAGTCTATGACGAATCGGGGCTCCGAGCGCTCCTCACACAGAGTGGTTCGAATCTGACTTGATCAAATTTTGTGATGTAGCATGAATAGAGTTTGAGACGAGAAAAGCATAGATAGCTAGAGGAGGTTCTTAGGCATTCTTGTCCATCCACTTGGCAAAAGGATATAAAACCAAACAATCAAAACAACAAGTGGATGTCCTCGAATGAGTAAAATATGCAACCAGCATGCTCACACAATAAGATGGCAAATGAAATATGTGACAAGGCATGCACAACCAATTCTAGCATCTATCAAGCAATTTGCGATGACAAGGCCATCTATATATGAGTATATTGACTTAGGAGTCAAGTGAGAACACTTGATCATAGGTCATACTCATCGTTTAAGCTCAAGTGGGGTTACCACTTTTACATAAAGCATTGTTGTGTTCACATCTTTAGAGTTGCTTTAGCTCAAGTCTTAGAGTAAAGCTCCCCCTAGATGTGATATCCCCCCTTAGAGGGATGAACTAACCTCGGGTTTTGTCGATGATGACTTCATGTAGATGTTGAAGATGTGGATGCTCAATGTTGATGTAGATCACTTGGAGCTATCCATTTGAGTGAATTGCACTTTCAATACCTACATGGGTTAGTCCCACAAGGAACAAACAAGGATATCCATAGACATAGAGTGATGCACACACAAGATGATGTCCATGAAAACTTTTAGGTTACCTTGTCCCTTGTCTTACCAACAAGAGGGTTTGTGACTCCTTGAACTAGTGCAAGATGTGGAAGTTGATTGCACTTGTTCTTGCCAAAATGATAAGAGTGAAGTATGTTGGCGGAGTCACCCTCAAGAACTCTCTAGTTCTTCTTCTTTTGGATCCACACCATCTTGATGGGAATCCTTGGAGTTGTAGTCGTACTTGATGAAGTGGAACTTGAAGTAGTCTTGGGAATCCACTTGACTAAGGTCTTAGGAGCTTCTTCAAATGCATCAATTTCCTCTTGAAGCTTGTCCTTGCCATTTTGCTTGTAGTCTTGTGGTGGAAGATCATCTTGAGCTTGTGTCCCCTTGAAAGAAGTATCATACTTCTCTTGTTGAGGAACAAACTTTGTCTTGGGGTATTGATCTTCTTCCCACTCAACTCCATTGGCATTGAACTTTCGTTCAAAACCAACACCTTGATTCTTCCGGTGCATTCCTTGCTTGCGCACAATTTCCTCGAATTGCTTACTCCCGGCAAGGCTTTTGTACACTCCTTTCTCTATAATTCCCTTCAATAAGCTATTTTCTTGCTCAAGTGTAACTTGGCTAAGAGAATCATTAGTGGAATCAAGAGAACTACTAGAAGCAACAATATTGGATTTAGCATGATCATTGTTACTGCTAGAGGAACAATCTTTCTTGTTCTTGTTACTAGACTTGACTTGAGGTATGTAAGTGGATAAGAGTAAACGCTTGGCAATGTAAGAACAACTTTTCTTGCGGAAATCATCATTGATTGCTTTTAAGAACTCATGCTCTTGCTCAAGATTGAGCTTTTCAAAGAATAATTTCTCATGAGCTCTTAAAAGTTCTCGATGATCTTCGAAGATAGTTTCATGAGCTAACTTAAGAGTGTTTAGTTCTTTAGTTAGAGCCTCAATCTTCTCCTTATCATTGTCATTCGTTTTATCTTGATTAGCATGATTAATTGACGTTTCATCATAGTATTCATCACTAGAGTTGTCAACAAGCAAATCATCACCTAACAAGTCATCTTCATCACTATTGAAATCAACATACTCGGGGTGTGTTACCTTAGGACCTTTGGCCATGAAGCATCTTCCAATTCCTTCATTTGGTGAGTCAAATATGTCGTAGGAGTTGGTTGACACAAGTGCTAGACCGGCAACACCTTCATCTTGAGTATCTTCGGAGTCGGAGTGATAACTTCTCTCGGAGTGGCTGTCGGAGTTGGAGCCGGATACCCATTCACCAACATGAGCTTGATGTCTTCGTTTTGTGTAGCTCCTTGATGATTTTTCCTTCCTTTCCGAATCCTTGCTTCTCCGTGAGTATCTTCGTTCACAACGATCATCTCTACTCCTTCTCTCTCTTGGTGGTGATTCTTTGCTTCTTCTTTTTGGAGAATCTTCTCTTCTCTTGTAGGGAGTCGTACACTCATTGGAATAGTGTTCGGGTCTTCCACAACTGTAGCAGTTTCACTCTCGACTAGAAGATCTTTTGTCATTGTAGGACCTTGACTTGAAGCTTCTATCTTTGCTTCTACTCTTGTAGAACTTGTTGAAGTTCTTCACCATTAAGCTCAATTCTTCATTGAAGTTTTGTTTCTCACTTGATGATGTAGGGGCTTCACATGAGGCTTTGTAGGCACCACTTGATTTGTTGTGAAGTTCCTCTTTATCCTTAAGTGACATCTCATGAGAAACAATTCTTCCAATCACCTCCGTTGGCTTGAGATCTTTGTAATTGGGCATCATTTGGATCAATGTGCACACGGTATCATATTTTCCATCCAAGGCCCTTAGAATCTTCTTGATGATGAATCTATCGGTCATCTCTTCACTTCCTAAGCCGGCAATCTCATTTGTGATGAGAGCAAGCCTAGAGTACATTTCAGCGACACCTTCACCATCCTTCATTTTGAACTTGTCAAGTTTACTTTGAAGCACATCCAACTTGGATTCCTTGACGGAGTCGGTACCTTCGTGCATATCAATCAAAGTGTCCCAAATTTCCTTTGCATTCTCAAGACGGCTGATTTTGTTGAATTCTTCGGGGCACAATCCGTTGAAGAGAATGTCACAAGCTTGAGCATTGTATTGCAACATCTTCAACTCATCCGCGGTAGCTTCACGGTTTGGTTCTTTCCCATCAAAGAAGTCACCTTGCAAACCAACACACACAATAGCCCAAACGGCGGGCTTATGTCCAAGAATATGCATTTTCATTTTATGCTTCCAACTAGCAAAATTAGTACCATCAAAGTAAGGACCTCTACGGTTATAATTTCCCTCGCTAGATGCCATACTCTCCTAGGTCGTGAAACCAAGGCTATGACCACCAAAAGCTATGGATATCAAAGCAAATGGAGACCAAAGCTCTGATACCACTTGTAGGATCGAAAGTATGTCTAGAGGGGGGGGGTGATTAGACTACTTGACCAAATAAAAACTTAACCTTTTCCCAATTTTAGTTCTTGGCAGATTTTAGCTATTGTAGGACAAGTCAAGCAATCATCACACAATTCAAGCAAGCATGCAAAGAGTATATTGGCAGCGGAAAGTAAAGCATGCAACTTGCAAGAATGTAAAGGGAAGGGTTTGGAGAATTCAAACGCAATTGGAGACACGGATGTTTTTCCCGTGGTTTGGATAGGTGGTGCTATCCTACATCCACGTTGATGGAGACTTCAACCCACGAAGGGTAACGGTTGCGCGAGTCCACGGAGGGCTCCACCCACGAAGGGTCCACGAAGAAGCAACCACCCACAAAGGGTCCACGAAGAAGCAACCTTGTCTATCCCACCATGGCCATCGCCCACGAAGGACTTGCCTCACTAGCGGTAGATCTTCACGAAGTAGGCGATCTCCTTGCCCTTACAAACTCCTTGGTTCAACTCCACAATCTTGTCGGAGGCTCCCAAGTAACACCTAGCCAATCTAGGAGACACCACTCTCCAAGAAGTAACAAATGGTGTGTAGGTAATGAACTCCTTGCTCTTGTGCTTCAAATGATAGTCTCCCCAACACTCAACTCTCTCTCATAGGATTTGGATCTGGTGGAAAGAAGGTTTGAGTGGAAAGCAACTTGGGGAAGGCTAGAGATCAAGATTCATATGGTAGGAATGGAATATCTTGGTCTCAACACATGAGTAGGTGGTTCTCTCTCAGAACATATGAGTTGGAATTGTGTATGTGTTCTGATGGCTCTCTCCACGAATGAAGAGGAGGTGGAGGGGTATATATAGCCTCCACACAAAATCCAACCATTACACACAGTTTTCCAATCTCGGTGGGACCGAATCAACAAACTCGGTCGGACCGAAAAGGTAAACCTAGTGACCGTTAGAGATTTTCGGTGGGACTGACATGCAACTCAGTAGGACCGGTATGGTTAGGGTTTGGGCATAACGTAATCTCGGTGAGACCGATTACACAAACTCGGTGAGACCAATTTTGGTAATTAGCTAACCAGAGAGTTGGTCAGGCAAACTCGGTGGGACCGATTTGCTCTTTCGGTGAGACCGAAAAGTTACAAAAAGGAAACACTTAATTTACATTGCAATCTCGGTGGGACCGATTCGCTCTTTTGGTGAGACCGAAAAGTTACGAAAGGGAAACAGAGAGTTTGCAATCCCATCTCGGTGAGACCGAGATCCCTATCGATAGAACCGAATTGCTAGGGTTTGGCAATGGCTTATGACAAGTGAAACTCGGTGGCGCCGGATAGAAAGAATCGGTAGGACCGAGTTTGGCTTGGGGTTTAGGTCATATGTGGATTTGGGAAAGTAGTTGAGGGTTTTGGAGCATATCACTAAGCACATGAAGCAAGAGGCTCATTAAGCAACACCTCATCCCTCCTTGATAGTATTGGCTTTTCCTATGGACTCAATGTGATCTTGGATCACTAAAATGTAAAATGAAGAGTCTTGAGCTTTTGAGCTTGAGCCAATCCTTTGTCCTTAGCATTTTGAGGGTTCCACTTTCACATCCATGCCATGCCAATCATTGAGCTTTCCTGAAATAGTCATCTTGGAATAGCATTAGCTCAATGAGCTATATGTTGTTATGAATTACCAAAACCACCTAGGGATAGTTGCACTTTCAGAAAGTTATCCCTACAAAATCATATAGTCTGGCTATGCTCTATCTTCACCACACAAAATATTTAAATCATGCACAACCCCGATGACAAGCCAAGCAATTGTTTCATACTTTTGACATTCTCAAAAAAAATTCAATCTTCACGCAATACATGAGCGTGAGCCATGGATATAGCACTATAGGTGGAATGGAGTGGTGGTTGTGGAGAAGACAAAAAGGGGAAGATAGTCTCACATCAACTAGGCGTATCAACGGGCTATGGAGATGCCCATCAATAGATATCAATGTGAGTGAGTAGGGATTTCCATGCAACGGATGCACTAGAGCTATAAGTATATGAAAGCTCAAAAATAAACTAAGTGGGTGTGCATACAACTTGCTTGCTCATGAAGACCTAGGGCATTTTTGAGGAAGCCCATCATTGGAATATACAAGCCAAGTTCTATAATGAAAAATTCCCACTAGTATATGAAAGTGATAACATGAGAGACTCTCTACTATGAAGATCATGGTGCTACTTTGAAGCACAAGTGTGGTAAAAGAATAGTAACATTGTCCCTTCTCTCTTTTTCTCTCATTTTTTATTTTTATTATTTGGGCATTTTCTCTTTTTTTGGCCTCTTTTCTTTCTTCTTTTTTTATTTTTCGTCCGGAGTCTCATCCTGACTTGTGGGGGAATCATAGTCTCCATCATCCTTTCCTTACTTGGGACAATGCTCTAATAATTATGATCATCACACTTTTATTTTTTTTACAACTCAATAATTACAACTCGATACTTAGAACAAGATATGACTCTATATGAATGCCTCCGGCGGTGTACCGGGATATGCAATGATTTATGAGTGACAAGTATGGAAGAATTATGAACGGTGGCTTTGCCACAAATACTATGTCAACTACATGATCATGCTAAGCAATATGACAATGATGGAGTGTGTCATAAACGGAACCGTGGAAAGTTGCATGGCAATATATCTCGGAATGGCTATGGGAATGCCATAATAGGTAGGTATGGTGGCTGTTTTGAGGAAGGTATATGGTGGGTGTATGATACCGGCGAAAGGTGCACGGTATTAGAGAGCCTAGCAAAGGTGGAAGGGTGAGAGTGCGTATAATCCATGGACTCAACATTAGTCATAAAGAACTCATATACTTATTGAAAAAATCTACAAGTTATCAAAGCAAAGTATTACGCGCACGCTCCTAGGGGGATAGATTGGTAGGAAAAGACCATCGCTCGTCCCCGACCGCCACTCATAAGGAAGACAATCAATAAATAAATCATGCTCCGACTTCATCACATAACGGTTCACCATACGTGCATGCTACGGGAATCACAAACTTTAACACAAGTATTTCTCAAATTCACAACTACTCAACTAGCATGACTCGAATATCACCATCTCCATATCTCAAAACAATTATCAAGTATCAAACTTCTCATAGTATTCAACACACTCATAAGAGAATTTTATTATTAATCTTGTATACCTAGCATATTAGGATTATTTAAGCAAATTACCATGCTATTTAAGACTCAAAATAATCTAAGTGAAGCATGAGAGATCAAAAGTTTCTATAAAACAAATCCCCCACCGTGCTCTAAAAGATATAAGTGAAGTACTAGAGCAAAACTATATAACTCAAAATATATAAGTGAAGCACATAGAGTATTCTAATAATTTCCGAATCATGTGTGTCTCTCTCAAAAGGTGTGTACAGCAAAGATGATTGTGGTAAACTAAAAAATAAAGACTCAAATCATACAATACGCTCCAAGCAAAACACATATCATGTGGTGAATAAAAATATAGCTCCAAGTACAGTTTCCGATAGAAGTAGACGAAAGAGGGGGTGCCTTCCGGGGCATCCCCAAGCTTTGGCTTTTAGGTGTCCTTAGATTATCTTGGGGGTGCCATGGGCATACCCAAGCTTAGGCTCTTGCCACTCCTTGTTCCATAATCCATCAAATCTTTACCCAAAACTTGAAAACTTCACAACACAAAACTTAAAGTAGAAAATCTCGTGAGCTCCATTAGCGAAAGAAAACAAAAGACCACTTCAAGGTACTGTAATGAACTCATTATTTATTTATATTGGTGTTAAACCTACTGTATTCCAACTTCTCTATGGTTTATAAACAATTTTACTAGCTATAGATTCATCAAAATAAGCAAACAACACATGAAAAACAGAATCTGTCAAAAACAGAACAGTCTGTAGTAATCTGTAGCTAGCGCAAGATCTGGAACCCCAAAAATTCTAAAATAACTTTCTGGACGTGAGGAATTTATTTATTAATCATCTTCAAAAATAATTAACTAAATATCATGGTCCAAATAAAAATGGCAGCAGTTCTCGTGAGCGCTAAAGTTTCTGTTTTTTACAGCAAGATTAACAAGACTTTCCCCAAGTCTTCCCAACGGTTCTACTTGTCACAAACACTAATTAAACACAAAAAACGCAGCCAAAATAGAGGTTAGATAAATTATTTATTACTAAACAGGAGCAAAAATCAAGTAATAAAAATAAAATTGGGTCGCCTCCCAACAAGCGCTATCATTTAACGCCCCTAGCTAAGCATAAAAAGCGGAGATAGATCTAGGTATTGCTATCTTTGGTAGGCAATCCATAAGTGGCTCTCATAGTAGATTAATAAGGTAATTTAATTTTATTTCTATGAAAGTGTTCCATGCCTTTCTTTAACGGAAATTGGAATCTAATATTTCCTTCCTTCATATCAATAATTGCACCAATCGTTCTAAGGAAAGGTCTACCAAGAATAATAGGACATGAATGATTGCAATCTATGTCAAGAACAATAAAATCTACGGGCACATAATTCCTATTTGCAACAATAATAACATCATTAATTCTTCCCATAGGTTTCTTAATAGTGGAATCTACAAGGTGCAAGTTTAGAGAGCAATCATCAAAATCATGGAAACCTAACAAATCACACAAAGTCTTTGGAATCGTGGAAACACTAGCACCCAAATCACACAAAGCATAGCATTGATGATCTTTAATTTTAATTTTAATAGTTGGTTCCCACTCATCATAAAGTTTTGTAGGGATAGAAATTTCCAACTCAAGTTTTTCTTCATAAGATTGCGTCAAAGCATCAACGATATGTTTGGTAAAAGCTTTATTTTGACAATAAGCATGAGGAGAATTTAGGACGGATTGCAACAAGGAAATACAATCTATCAAAGAGCAGCTATCATAATTAAATTCCTTGAAATCCAAAATAGTAGGTTCATTATCATCTAGAGTTTTGATCTCTTCAATCCCAACTTTATAAAATTTAGCATCAAGATCTAAAAACTCCGAATTTTTGGAACGCCTTCTAGGTAAAGGTGGATCATATTCAGTCCCATCATTATCAAGATTCATATTGCAAAACAAATATTTAATAGGGGACGCATCAATAACTTTTAGATCTTCATCTTTATTATCATGGAAACTAGAAGAACACGCTCTTATAAAGGAATCTTTCTTAGCACGCATCCTAGCGGTTCTTTCTTAGCACGCATCCTAGCGGTTCTTTCTTTGCACTCATCAATGGAAATTCTCATGGCTTTGAGAGACTCATTGATATCATGCTTAGGAGGAATAGATCTAAGTTTCAAAGAATCAACATCAAGAGAAATTCTATCAATGTTCCTAGCCAACTCATCAATCTTAAGCATTTTTTCTTCAATCAAAGCATTGAAATTCTTTTGCGAAGTAATAAATTCTTTAATATTAGATTCAAAATCAGAGGGCATATTATTATAATTTCCATAAGAATTGTTGTAGGAATTACCATAATTATTAGAGGAATTACTTGGATAAGGCCTAGGATTAAAGTTTCCTCTATACGCATTGTTACCAAAATTGTTCCTACCAACATAATTCACATCCATAGATTCATTATTATTCTCAATCAAAGTAGACAAAGGCATATCATTAGGATCAGAAGAAACACTTTTATTAGCAAATAATTTCATAAGTTCATCCATCTTTCCACTCAAAACATTAATTTCTTCTATTGCATGCACTTTCTTATTAGTAGATCTTTCAGTGTGCCATTGAGAATAATTAACCATAGTATTATCTAGGAGTTTAGTAGCTTCTCCTAAAGTGACTTCCATAAAAGTGCCTCCCGCAGCCGAATCTAAAAGATTTCTAGAAGCAAAATTCAATCCGGCATAAATTTTGTGTATAATCATCCACAAATTCAAACCATGTGTTGGGAAATTATGTATCATTAATTTCATCCTCTCCCAAGCTTGTGCAACATGTTCATGATCAAGTTGCTTAAAATTCATAATATCGTTTTTAAGAGAGATGATCTTAGCGGGAGGAAAATACTTAGAGATAAAAGCATCTTTGCACTTATTCCAAGAATCAATACTATTTTTAGGAAAATACGAAAACCAAGCTTTAGCACGATCTCTAAGCGAAAAAGGAAATAGCTTCAATTTAACAATATCATTATCAACATATTTCTTATTTTGCATATCACACAAATCAATGAAGCTGTTTAGATGGGTAGCGGCATCTTCACTAGGAAGGCCGGAAAACGGATCTTTCATGACAAGATTCAGTAAGGCATCATTAATTTCACAAGATTCAGTATCGGTAAGAGGAGCAATCAGAGTGCTAATAAAATCATTGTTGTTGGTATTGGTAAAGTCACACAATTTAGTGTTATCTTGAGCCATCGTGACAAGCAAGCAATCCAACACACAAGCAAATGAGGAACGAGCAAAAAGAGGCAAATAGAGAAAGAGAGGGAGGATAGAGAGAGAGGGGGCAAATAAAACGGCAAGGGTGAAGTGGGGGAGAGGAAAATGAGAGGCAAATTGCAAATAATGTAATGCGGGAGATAAGGGTTTGTGATGGGTACTTGGTATGTTGACTTTTGCGTAGACCTCTCCGACAATGGCGCCAGAAATCCTTCTTGCTACCTCTTGAGCACTTTCATTGGTTTTCCCTTGAAGAGGAAAGGGTGGTGCAGAAAAGTAGCGTAAGTATTTCCCTTAGTTTTTGAGAACCAAGGTATCAATCCAGTAGGAGGCTACGCGCGAGTCCCTCGCACCTACACAAAACAAATAAATCCTCGCAACCAACGCGATAAGGGGTTGTCAATCCCTACACGGTTACTTACGAGAGTGAGATCTGATAGATATGATATATCTTATATAAGATAATATTTCTGGTATTTTTATGATAAAGATGCAAAGTAAAATAAAAGAAATGAAAATAACTAAGTATTGGAAGATTTAATATGATAAAGATAGACCCGGGGGCCATAGGTTTCACTAGTGGCTTCTCTCAAGAGCATAAGTATTTTACGGTGGGTGAACAAATTACTGTTGAGCAATTGACAGAATTGAGCATAGTTATGAGAATATCTAGGTATGATCATGTATATAGGCATCACGTCCGAGACAAGTAGACCGACTCCTGTCTGCATCTACTATTATTACTCCACACATCGACTGCTATCCAGCATGCATCTAGAGTATTAAGTTCATAAGAACAGAGTAATGCCTTAAGCAAGATGACATGATGTAGAGGGATAAACTCATGCAATATGATGAAAACCCCATCTTGTTATCCTCGATGGCAACAATACAATACGTGCCTTGCTGCCGCTACTGTCACTGGGAAAGGACACCGCAAGATTGAATCCAAAGTGTATAATAAAGCCCAATAATGTCCAAAACAGAAGATAATATAGCATGGAGCAATCAAAAATTATAGATACGTTGGAGACATATCAAGCATCCCCAAGCTTAATTCCTGCTCTTCCTCGAGTAGGTAAATGATAAAAACAGAATTTTTGATGTGGAATGATACTTGGCATAATTTCAATGTAATTCTTCTTAATTGTGGTATGAATATTCAGATCCGAAAGATTCAAGACAAAAGTTTAATATTGACATAAAAATAATAATACTTCAAGCATACTAACTAAGCAATTATGTCTTCTCAAAATAACATGGCCAAAGAAAGTTATCCCTACAAAATCATATAGTCTGGCCATGCTCTATCTTCACCACATAAAGTATTTAAATCATGCACAACCCCGATGACAAGCCAAGCAATTGTTTCATACTTTTGAAATTCTCAAACTTTTTCAATTTTCACGCAATACATGAGCGTGAGCCATGTACATAGCACTTTAGGTGGAATAGAATGGTGGTTCTGTAGGAGACAAAAAGGGAGAAGATAGTCTCACATCAACTATGTGTATCAACGGGCTATGGAGATGCCCATCAATAGATATCAATGTGAGTGAGTAGGGATTGCCATGCAACGGAGGCACTAGAGCTATAAGTATATATGAAAGCTCATCAAAAGAAACTAAGTGGGTGTGCATCCAACTTGCTTGCTCATGAAGACCTAGGGCAATTTGAGGAAGCCCGTCATTGGAATATACAAGCCAAGTTCTATAATGAATAATTCCCACTAGTATATGAAAGTGATAACATAGGAGACTCTCTATTATAAAGATCATGGTGCTACTTTGAAGCACAAGTGTGGTAAAAGGATAGTAGCATTGTCCCTTCTCTCTTTTTCTCTCATTTTTTTATTCGGGCCTTTTCTCTTTTTTATGGCCTCCTTTTTTCGTCGGAGTCTCATCCCGACTTGTGGGGGAATCATAGTCTCCATCATCCTTTCCTCACTTGGGACAATGCTCTAATAATGATGATCATCACACTTTTATTTACTTACAACTCAACAATTACAACTCAATACTTAGAACAAAATATGACTCTATGTGAATGCCTCCGGCGGTGTACCGGGATATGCAATGAATCAAGAGTGACATGTATGAAAGAATTATGAATGGTGGCTTTGCCACAAATACAATGTCAACTACATGATCATGCAAAGCAATATGACAATGATGGAGCGTGTCATAGTAAACAGAACGGTGGAAAGTTGCATGGCAATATATCTCGGAATGGCTATTGAAATGCCATGATAGGTAGGTATGGTGGCTGTTTTGAGGAAGGTATATGGTGGGTGTATGATACCGGCGAAAGGCGCGCGGTATTAGAGAGGCTAGCAATGGTGGAAGGGTGAGAGTGCGTATGATCCATGGACTCAGCATTAGTCATAAAGAACTCATATATATACCGACATACCCCCAAACTACCAGATACGGAGCCAAAACCCTAATTCCACCACTGTAACTTTCTGTATCCACGAGATCCCATCTTGGGGCCTTTTACGGAGCTCCGCCGGAGGGGGTATCAATCACGGAGGGCTTCTACATCAATACCTACTATTCATTCTGATATGTCACATGTTATTGATGATGCCAGTTCTGCTTTGCATGATACTTATGATGAAACTACTTCTATGCTTGATAATAATGTGCCACTAGGTGAATTTCTTGATGAACAACTTGCTAGGGCTAGAGAGAATGAAATTGTTGAAACTGATAATATTGATGAAAGTGATGATGAAGATTCTCCGCCTAGATATGAATTGCCTGTTGTGCCTGAGGGTTATGTTATGGATGAAGAAACGGCTAGAGACTTCTTAGCTTGCAATGATAGATATAATCTTAAGAAATTATTAGCTAAGCTTAAAGAAAAGTCTTTGAATGCTAGAATGAAATATGACCCTGCTTTTGCTACTTCACCTATCTTTATTACTGAGGATTATGATTTCTCTGTCGATCCTGAGATAATTACTTTGGCTGAATCTGATCCTTTCTATGGTTATGAATCTGAAACTTGTGGCACGTCTTACTAATTAAATGATATAGCCACCCTATTTACTCATGATGAGAAAACTCGCTGTTACTTTATCCTTAAGTTGTTTCCGTTCTCATTAAAGGGTGATGATAAAATATGGTTTAATTCTCTTGATCCTGGTTGTGTGTGTAGTCCCCAGGATATGATTTATTACTTGTCTACTAAATATTTCCCTGCTCATAAGAAACAAGCTGCCTTAAGGGAAATATATAATTTTGTGCAAATTGAAGAAGAGAGTCTCCCACAAGCTTGGGGGAGGCTTCTCCAATTACTTAATGCTTTGCCTAATCATCCTCTCAAGAAAAATGAAATACTTGATATCTTTTATAATGGACTAACCGATGCTTCTAGAGACCACCTGGATAGTTGTGCTGGTTGTGTTTTCAGGGAAAGAACTGTTGATCAAGCTGAATTGCTATTGAATAATATGTTGAGTAATGAAAATGATTGGACACTTCCTGAACCAACTCCTAAGCCAACTCCGAAGAAAAGGGGTATTCTATTTCTCAGTCCTGAAGATATGCAAGAAGCAAAGAAATCTATGAAAGAAAAAGGTATTAAAGCTGAAGATGTTAAGAATTTACCACCTATTGAAGAAATACATGGTCTTGATAACCCGACACAGGTAGTAAAGGTAAATTCTCTCTATAGATTTGATAAATGTGAAATCCCATTTACTAAGTTTGCTAGCCAATGCTTGGATGAGTTTGATAATTTTATGGTTAAGAAAGAAGACTTCAATGCTTATGTTGGTAACAATTGAAACGTAATGCTTATACGCTTGAACACTTGGGTGATTATATGTCTAGAGTTAAAGGTGAACTTAAACTCATTAGTAAACGTGCTTCTATGGTTACCACTCAAGTATAACAAGTACTTAAGGCTCAGAATGATTTGCTCAGTGAATTAAATAATAAGAAAAATGTTAGCGTTATGACTAGAGGGGGTAAAATGAATCAGGAACCTTTGTATCCTGAGGGCCACCCTAAGAGAATTGAGCAAGATTCTCAGAGAACTAATGTTGATGCACCTAGTTCTTCTAAGAAGAAGAAAAAGAAAAATAATAGAACCTTGCATGCTTCTAGTAAACCTGTTGTTGAAACACCTGAGAATCCCAATGATATTTCTATCTCTGATGCTGAGACACAATCTGGTAATGAACGTGAACCTAGTGATAATGTTAATGATGATGTTCATGTTGATGCTCAACATAGCAATGATAATGATGTAGAGATTGAACCTGTTGTTGATCTTGATAACCCACAATCAAAGAATCAACGTTATGATAAGAGAGACTTTGTTGCTAGGAAGCACGGTAAAGAAAGAGAATCATGGGTTCAGAAAACCCATGCCTTTTCCTCCTAAACCATCCAACAAATAGGATGGTGAGGATTTTGAGCGCTTTGCTGAAATGATTAGACCTATCTTTTTGCGTATGCGTTTGACTGATATGCTTAAAATGAATCCTTATGCTAAGTACATGAAAGATATTGTTACAAATAAAAGAAAGATACCAGAAGCTGAAATTTCCACTATGCTTGCTAATTATACTTTTAAAGGTGGAATACCAAAGAAACTAGGAGATCCAGGAGTACCAACTATACCTTGCTCCATTAAAAGAAACTATGTTAAAACTACTTTATGTGATCTTGGAGCCGGTGTTAGTGTTATGCCTCTCTCTTTATATCATAGACTTGATTTGAATAAGTTGGCACCTACTGAAATATCTTTGCAAATGGCCGATAAATCAACTGCTATACCTGTCGGTATTTGTGAGGATGTGCCTGTTGTGGTTGCAAACGTTACTATTTTAACAGACTTTGTTATTCTTGATATTCCCGAGGACGATAGTATGTCGATTATCCTTGGTAGACCCTTTTTGAATACTACAGGGGCTGTTATTGATTGCAATGAGGGCAATGTCACTTTTCATGTTAATGGTAACGAGCATATGGTACACTTTCCGAGGAAACAACCTCAAGTCCACAGTATCAATTCTATTGGAAAATTTTCAACAATTACAATTGGAGGTTTTGAATTTCTCTTCCTACTGTCAAGAAGAAATATGACATTCTTATTTTTGGGGATGTGCATATCCCCGTTGAGGTAGCCTAGTGTTATTCGAAATTTCTCTGGTTTCATGCGATTCAGAATGAGTTTGTTAACAAGACTTGATCAACCTTGTTAGTGGATTCCTTTTGATGAGCATGAGATGGATGAAGTTGGAAAGCACAACCTTCTGTACCCTCTTTTTACTTTCTGTTATTTATATTAAATAAAGCAAAAATAATATTTTCTGTCTGTTTTTTGAATTATCCTTACATTAAAAAATACCCCAAAAATAAAAGTTCTCCAAATGCCCTGAAAATGAAATATGATTTTTTCCAGAATATTTAAGAATTATTGGCACTGAGAACACATCAGGGGGACCCACCGTGTGCCCACGAGGGTGGAGGGCACACCCCCTGCCTCGTGGACCCCACGTGGGTCCCCTCCACTTATCCTTGCACCCACACACTTCGTCTTCCTCCAGAAAAAATCATCCACCAGCTCAAACCCGAGTTCTAGCTCATCTTGCTGCCATTTTCGATCTCCTTGCTCAAAGCTCCATTCACAAAACTGCTCTAGGGGATTGTTCTTCGGTATGTGACTCCTCCAATGGTCCAATTAGTTTTCGTTCCAGTGCTTTATTTATTGCCAATTTTTGATGCTTAGATGACCATGTTCTTGATCTTGCATGTCAAATTTATGTGGTCAAAAGTAGTTTTAATGCATGATATAGCCTCTAGACACTTGTAGGAGTAGTCGCTATCGATTTTGTTGAGTTTGGTTCACTTTTATTTTGAGTCACTAAAAATTTCAGTAATTTTTTAGAGGAAGAATTATGTTTAGGAAAATGTACCAAGGTGGTTCCTCAAGGAAGCAAGGACCCAGGCCCGCGATACATGAGCCGGACAATGAACTACCAAGAGAAGCTCAAGTGCGGCCTTGTGAATGGCCGTCAGAGGATTTCATGGTCCGGGCAGGCATCAAGGAAGAATTTGACGCATATGTGCGTAACGCTTATCTTGAGAGCTTCGAGGCAGATAAGTGCCGGCAATACCACTATTTAACTGATTCATTTGTGAGAAGGTTTAAATTTACATCCTCGCGCAACTCTCACAATGTCCTATTTGATCTTTATGATAAATCTTATACCATGGACTTAGAAGATTTTAATACTGCTTGCAAACTCCCGCAGTGGGATAGTGCTAGTGAACCTCGCAAATCTGAATTTAAAGACTTTCTTGCCAGTATCACTGTGGGGGAATCTAGAGAAATAACACAAGCTACCATAGGGAGCATTCATTTTCCTGCCATACATTATTTTGCTCTCTTCGTGAGTGGATGCATTAACGGTAAGGATGAGGCATGTCACATGTGTATTCCTGATCTTAGTATTCTCAAGAGTGCTTTATTAGGAGATAAACAATACAACTTGGGGGCTATTGTTGCACGTAGGTTGCATCTTAATGGTTTAACTGGAGATTTGTTCAGTGTAATTTATGCAACTCGTGTAGCTAACTTTCTTGGTATACCCATAGGTGGGGATGATATTGAGTTGCCTCCTGCTTATCTAGATTATAATGCTATGGTTCGTCATCAGTTTGTTGAGAGGAACGATCAGTTCCTCCAGTACCGACTAATCTTTAACAGACGGCGCACCGTCCATGTTGCTCTCCCTGCTCCTGCTTTCTTTGACTTTCAGACAAAAGGGAGATATGTTATAACCAGGGAGGAGCCGAGCGAGTACGGGAGGAGGACGGAGGCAGCTTGCCTCCAAGCTGCAGCTCATCAGGCAATTGCCGCTGCATCTCAGTACGACCCCAGCTACAACTTTGATCTATGGGCATAGACCAACTTAGGCCAAAAGCCTAAGCTTGGGGGAGTACGTATTTCTCACTGAAATTACATTCATGTTCACACACTCATGCCAGTTGCCGGTGCTCATACTTTTTCATTGTATCATCCATGCTAGTTTAATTTCTTTTAAGCTTTCTTCTTGTGTGTTTGAAAAACCTTAAGAAAAAGGGCACTTATCTGCGCCGGTGCGCCGGCCGAACAATTCGGCCGGTCGCACCGTGGACGTACGATACGTTCCGTAATAGCCGCACGATTGCATCTTCCCCAATTGCTGCGCTGGTAAAAAAACTCATGTCGTCTGTTCATCCCCACTAGCCCCGTAATCTCCCATATGCCAGCCAGCTCGCCGTCCGCCCTCGTCCACGACGCTGCCGTCCTCGTTGCAGCCGTTCTCCCTCGTCCCGCCGGCCACCGTCCTTGTCGCAGCCGTCCACCCTCTTCCCCGCCGGCCACCATCCCAGTCACCAGCCCCAACCACCACCGGCCGTCCTTGTTGCTTTACCCCGTGCAATAGCCGCACCCCGCGGTTGAAGCTCTTGTTGAGACCGATGTAGCTCTGGTTGCGACAACTGAAGCTCGCCGGCATGCTCGCCGCTGCTCATCCCAGGTATGCAGCTTGCAACAAAAAATTGAGCACTAGGGGAGATGCCCAGTGCTACAACCAACGACGAAAAAAGCTACAACTAGCGATAGGAAAAGTTTCAACCGGCTACGAAAAAAGCTTCAACCAATATACGACTGGAGGTATGGATGACCAAAAAAAGTTACAACCGGTGACAAAAAAAGCTTCGTCTAGCGACGAAAAAAGCTTCATCCGACTATAAAAAAAGTTTCAATCGTGAAAACGAAGCCATGGACGAAAAACTAAAAGTTGCAACCGACAGTTATAAAAGTTACAACCGCATTAAAAAAAGCTTCAAGCTTCTTATCTCAGCTGTGACCCGCGATGACGATGACGCCGTTTTGCTGCAACCACAGTAGATTTTCGCTACCACCGGCGATTGAATTTGCTACAACCAATATTCCACAGCTGATGTTGCTGCTCCACCAAGCTCCCAGGCCCGCCCATGGCCATGGTCGCCGCGGCGCTGTGGGGGGTGAGAAAAGGAAGGTGGACGCGCGGACATGCGAGGAGCGCCCCTTGGCTTCGCACCTTGCAGCGTTAGTGGCCGCACCCCCCTATAGCATGCGGCCGCGTAGCATGGTTACGGTGATTGTGCGGGCCTGTGTGGAGATTTCGATCTAAGGGAGAGGAAGAAGAAAACATGTGGTTCGGGCTCTCTGGAGATGAAAGGGATATGGATAAGATAGGCTGCAAGCGCGTACGTGGCTTACTCGTGACGTTTCGCGAACGCTTGCGTGGCAACTAGACCGGTACGTCGTTCGTCCGGCGCCCCGGCGTGAAATGTTTCCCTTAAAACCAAAAAAATTAGTTGTAGCTTTTAGCTAGTTTACTTTCCATGCCTGTAGTAGTAGTAACTAAAAAGAAATCCCAAAAAAGATTTCTCGTTCTTCTTTTGCTTGTTGGGAGCTTTCCCGTGTAAATAGTTTTATTTCCTTTATTTTCTTTGGGGGTCGAGAGGAGAAGACCATGATGAAAATGTTGAGTGGCTCTCATATGCATTACTGTTGATCTAACAAAGATCCCATATTACCTTGTCTTCTCCCTTGAATGCTTGCAGATTCCAGCTTAGTCCAATGCACGTGCACTATTATTATTATCCACACTATTCAGTTGTGCAAGTGAATGGCAATAATGACGATATATGATGGACTGATTGAGATGAGAGAAGCTGATATGAACTCAACCTCTCTTGTTTTTGTAAATATCATTAGTCCATCATTCCTGATTCAGCCAATTATGAATGAAACATGTTTGCAATGACAATTAGAGATTATAGTTGCTTATGCCATGCTTAATTTGCTAGGAGTTTATAATGGTTTACCTTGCGTGCCAACATGCTATTAAAATGGTTGTGATGTGGTATGATAGGGTGGTATCCTCCTTTGAACGATTCGAGTGGCTTGACTTGGCACATGTTCACGCATGTAGTTGAAACAAAATCAACATAGCCTCCATGATATTTATGTTCATGGTGAATTATATCCTACTCATGCTTGCATTCGGCGTTTATTAATTTTAATGCATGTTCATGACTGTTGTCGCTCTTTAGCTGGTCGCTTCCCAGTCTCTTTCTAGCCTCCACTTGTACTAAGCGGGAATACTGCTTGTGCATCCAATTCCATAAACCCCAAAAGTTATTCCATATGAGTCCACCATACCTTCCTATATACGGTATCTACCTGCCGTTCCAAGTAAATTTGTATGTGCCAAACTCTAAACCTTCAAATAAAAATTATGTTTTGTATGCTCGAATAGCTCATGTATCAACTAGGGTTGTCTGTATCTTCCATGCTAGGCAGGTTATTCTCAAGAGGAGTGGACTCCGCTCCTCACTCACGAGAAAATGGTTGGTCACCGGGATGCCCAGTCCCATGCTCAAATCAAATCAAAATAATTGCAAACAAAACTCCCCCGGGATTGTTGTTAGTTGGAGGCACCCGTTGTTTCGGGCAAGCCATGGATTGATGCTTGTTGGTGGTGGGGGAGTATAAACTTTACCATTCTGCTTGGGAACCGCCTATAATGTGTGTAGCATGGAAGATATCGAGATCTCTCGGTTGTTATGTTGACAATGAAAGTATACCGCTCAAAATATTGTTCATCTCTATTTCAAAATCGAGCTCTAGCACCTCTACAAATCACTGCTTCCCTCTGCGAAGGGCACATCTATTTACTTTTATTTTGAGCCATCATCCTCTTATTAAAAAGCACCAGTTGGAGAGCACCGCTGTCATTTGCATGTATTATTGTTAGTTTACATTGATTATGACTTGACTAGATCTCTTTTACCATGAATTACAATTTCCAGTCAGCCCTTGATCTTCAGGGGTGCTCTGCATTTATGTTTTGCGGTCTCAGAAAGGGCTAGCGAGATACCATCTTGTTATATCATATTATGAATGTTTTGAGAAAGTGTTGTCATTCGAGGTTTATTATTATTGCTCGCTAGTTGATTATGCCATTGATATGAGTAAACATGAGACCTAAATGTTATTGTGAATATGGTTAGTTCATAATCTTTGCTGAAAACTTGAATGCTGGCTTTACATATTTACAACAACAAGAGCAAACAGAGTTTGTAAAAGTTTTTCTTTATCACTTTCAGTTTATCAACTGAATTGCTTGAGGAGAAGCAAAGGTTTAAGCTTGGGGGACTTGATACGTCTCCAACGTATCTACTTTTCCAAACACGTTTGCCCCTGTTTTGGACTCTAACTTGCATGGTTTGAATGGAACTAACCCGGACTGATGTTGTTTTGAGCAGAATTGCCATGGTGTTATTTTTGTACAAAAATAAAAGTTCTTGGAATGACCTGAAAATCAACAGAGATTATTTTTGGAATATATAAAAAATACTAGCGAAAGAATCAAGGCCAGGGGGCCCACACCCTCTCCACGAGGGTGGGGGCGCGCCCCCTGCCTCGTGGGCCCCTGGTGCTCCTCCGACCTCAACTCCAACTCTATATATTCGTGTTTGGGGAGAAAAAATAGGAGAGAAGGATTCATTGCGTTTTACGATATGGAGCCGTCGTCAAGCCCTAATCTCTCTCGGGAGGGCTGATTTGGAGTCCGTTCGGGGCTCCGGAGAGGGGAATCCGCCACCATCGTCATCATCAACCTTCCTCCATCACCAATTTCATGATGCTCACCGCCGTACATTAGTAATTCCATCGTAGGCTTGCTGGACGGTGATGGGTTGGATGAGATTTATCATGTAATCAAGTTATTTTTGTTAGGGTTTGCTCCCTAGTATCCACTATGTTCTGAGATTGATGTTGCTATGACTTTGCTATGCTTAATGCTTGTCACTAGGGCCCGAGTGCCATGATTTCAGATCTGAAACTATTATGTTTTCATGAATATATGTGAGTTCTTGATCCTATCTTGCAAGTCTATAGTCACCTATTATGTGTTATGATCCGTTAACCCCGAAGTGACAATAATCGGGATACTTACCGGTGATGACCGTAGTTTGAGGAGTTCATGTATTCACTAAGTGTTAATGCTTTGGTCCGGTACTCTATTAAAAGGAGGCCTTAATATCCCTTAGTTTCCAATAGGACCCCGTTGCCACGGGAGGGTAGGACAAAAGATGTCATGCAAGTTCTTCTCCATAAGCACGTATGACTATATTCGGAATACATGCCTACATTACATTGATGAACTGGAGCTAGTTCTGTGTCACCCTATGTTATAACCATTGCATGAGGAATCGCATCCGACATAATTATCCATCACTGATCCAATGCCTACGAGCTTTTCACATATTGTTCTTCGCTTATTTACTTTTCCGTTGCTACTGTTACAATCACTATAAAACCAAAACTGCTACCGTTACTTTTGCCACAGTTACCACTACTATCATATCACTTTGCTACTAAATACTTTGCTGCAGATATTAAGTTTCCAGGTGTGGTTGAATTAACAACTCAGCTGCTAATACTTGAGCATATTCTTTGGCTCCCCTTGTGTCGAATCAATAAATTTAGGTTGAATACTCTACCCTCGAAAACTGTTGCGATCCCCTATACTTGTGAGTTATCAGAGGCTAGGCTTAGCATCGAGCGCTACGGTGTCTAATAAAAAAACAAAGAAGCGAGCGGTAAGGCTGGACGAATGAAACGGTATCTTCACTTAGCGGTGGCAACTCTTAGTAAAATTTTCAACCTTTGATCAGACGGCTGCACACTTCTGAGCTTTATTGAATCAATGACTATAACAATTGGAGTGATGTGGCTTCATGAGAAGCCAGGAAAATCATCTAGTGGGGTGTCCCTATTTAGATATAGAAGATTATGCTACTGTTATGATTGTGTTTTTTATGTTTTAATTAGTGCTTGTGCCAAGTAAAGCCTTTAGGATATTCTTGGGTGATAGTTGTTTGATCTTGCTGAAAAAACAGAAACTTTTACGCTCACGAAATTAATTTTCAGTTTTTATCAGAGAGCGATAAAATATCCATTCCACTTGCAGTATTTCAATATACAGATTTTCAGGTCGTCCTAATTTGTCAGAATTTTTGGAGTTACAGAAGTATTTGAAATAGTCATATTTCTACAGACTGTTTTGTTTTGACAGATTCTGTTTTCTTTGTGTTGTGTGCTTATTTTGATGGCTCTATGGTTTTCTTTGATGAGTTTTTGCCATAGAAAAGTTGGAATACAGTAGATATAATACAAAAGCAAAATATGAATTGGTTTGATACAGTAACTAGAGTAGTGATTTATTATTCTTATACTAACGGATCTCATAAAGGTTTTGTTGAGTTTTGTGTGATTGAAGTTTTCAAGTTTTGGGTTATCTTACGATGGATTAAGGAATAAAGGATAGAAGAGCCTAAGCTTGGGGATGCCCCGGCATACCAAGATATTATCCAAAATGAGCAACCAACTAAGCTTGGGGATACCCCCAAGTGGCATCCCCTCTTTCTTCTAACAACCATCGGTATTTTACTCGAAACTATATTTTTATTCATCACATGATATGTGTTTTGCTTGGAGCATCTTGTATGATTGAGTCTTTGCTTGTTTTATTTTGTGTCTTAAGTCATCAATCCTTGCTGGACACACCTATTTGAGAGAGCCAAAATTATGTCATAACTTGTTAGAATTGCTCTCTATGCTTCACTTAAATACTTTATGAGCTATGGACTTGCTCTAGTGCTTCACACATATATTTTTTGAGCACGGTGTGCTTTAGTAGTTTTAAAGAAATTCTCTGTAGCTTCACTTAAATTAATTTGAGAGAAAGAAATATTATGCTCATGATCTTCACTTATATTTGTTTGAGCTTGTCAAAAGCAACATATGAAAATTAGTTCCAAAGTGATAGATATCCAAGAAGGATATAATAAAAACTTTCATGAAGATCATTGGAAAAAATAAACTTGATTCTTAGTAATAGTTTTGAGATATGATGATGTGATATGTGAGTCATCTTGATGAGTACTTATGCTTTAGTAAGAATATTGGTGTTAAGGTTTGTGATTCCCTATGCAAGTACGAAAGTCAATAGTCATGCAATGAAATTATATCCTACTTATGGTGCATTATTCGGTGTTAGTTATGCTTAATGCTCTCTTATGAGATTATTCGTTTCTTAGTTGGTTGCTTCCCAATCTTTTGCTAGCCTTCATTTTGCACTAAGTATCATCTCTACTTGTGCATCCAAAAACCTTTAAACCAGTTTTGCCACATGAGTCCACTATATCTACCTATATGCGGTATTCTTTTGCCATTCTAAGCAAATTTGTATGTGCCGTCTCTAATTTTCAAAATAAACTACTCTTTTGTGTGTTTGTTTCCCTCACGGAGCGGTGAGGGGTGGCTAATATTTTCCATGCTAGATGTGTTATTCTCACGATGAGTGTTTATTCACTTGTCATTGCACGAGAGTAAGGTAAAGGTATTAGGGCTGCCCAGTCCCAAAATGCAAAAATGAATTTACATTATGTTGTCAAATAATAAATTCCTTGGAAAGTGTTGGTATGGAGGGCACCCGTGGATATAGTTAGCCATGGAAAGTGAAAGTATGGTGGAAAAAGGAATGAACTTTATTTTCTGTTTGAGAACCGCCTATGATATATCTATGCATGGAAAGTATTGGGAACTCTAAGTTGTTTTCGTTGGTGGGATGGATACACCTCCCAAAATGTTTTTATCTCTAAATTTTTTGCTTTGAGCTCTGGCACCTCTACAAATCCCTTCTTCCCTCTATGAAGGGCCTTTCTGTAACATCCCAAAATACTAAATTTTGGAATGTTATAATAAATAGATAGATTGATTGATTGTTTGATTTTTGTGTGATTGATTGAGTGAAATTCGAAACTTTTTGAAAGTTAAATGAGAGGGAATAAAAGGACTTTCCCAAACTTTCACCTTTTGCATTTTGATCTCCGTGAATTCAAAGTCTTTTCAAATACAAAACCCTAGAGAGAAAATGACATGACTTCTTCCATTTCAATAAATGAAAGGGGTGTTTGAAAATATTTGAATTTCATTTGGAAAATATTTTTCCAATTTAGAAACTTTATGCAACTCAATGATTTTCACGAGAGAAGATAAAATGACTTCTTCGAAACATATGAAATATGAGTTGGGAGTTTCAAAGAAACTCAATGTAGCGACCAGACCTCAAACAGTCTGATCTCTGTGCTCCGGTGTCATCCCTGGATCAGTAATGCTGACACCACACAGTACTCGGAGGATTTATAGCATAGTAGAAATCACACACTTATTACATCGAGTGTCTCAAAAGAGAACTTATTACAATAAATATGGCTTAAGGCCATCTAATAACGATAACAGCGGAAGGCTTGGAAGATAGGTGAGTCCATCAACTCCAACGGCATCACTGAGTATAGAACCACGACCTAAAAACTCCTTAATCGTCGTCTGAAAAATCTGCAACATTAAGTTGCAGCCCAAAAACGGGTCAGCACATGGAATATGCTGGGAAGGTAACACATAGAGAGTAATGGAATGCAACAGCTATACTATATGCATATTTGGCTGGTGGAAAGCTCTATGGTTACTGTTTTTGCGTAAAGCCAATTTTTCCCTACTTCAAAGGAATAAAATTAATTACTATCATGGTGGTTGTTAAACATTGAGAATGGTTGACAGCATTCTCAATCCCAATTAAGTAACATCATTAAACCCAACAAAATTAATTTTAGAGTAACATGTTGAGATTCACTTGATAATCCAGGTACTAGATACTCAAGATGTCCATAACCGGGGACACGACTAACCATGATTAGTTTATTACACTCTGTAGAGGTTTGCGCACTTTTCCCCACAAGACTCGATCGCCTCCGTTTGATTTCTCGCACTATAGGGTGTTTGAGAAGACGGATGACCGAGACATAGTCTTTCAAAAGCGCTAGCACCTTACGATCGGGTAGACCGTACCACCTACATCCCCTACATCTGCTAGTCTACCACTGTAAGAGTTCGCACAACTTAATCAACTATGCCAGAGCCTATAATGGCATGTGGCTGCACACGGAAGTTTCTAGTATGAATAATCTCATGATCCCTTTGAGCCTGGGTGGCGGTCCAAAAGAAAAATAGGCAAGTCCTGGAATCCCCAGGTACCTCAATCAACCCAGATGTGTGTTTATGTTGCCACCTTAGATAAACCATTAATTATCAATCTCACATCTGTCATGGATTTCACTCACCCAATCCACGTCTACTGGCATAGCATGTCATAATAAGCAAACGTAGAAGTAACTCCCAAAGGTTTGATAATAAACAGGTAATAGGTACTACCTCATCTACTTCCCATCCCACAATTTATTTAGATCCTAATCATGCAATGTGTGAGGGTTGATCTAATGCAATAAAACTGGGTTGTAGAAAAAGGTATGATCAAAGTGTTACTTGCCTTGCTGATGATCCGCGGAACCAAGAGATTCGAAGTAACAGGCGGCGCACTCCGGGTATTCTATCGCAAACAAACAAACAAGCATACAATAAGTATGCATCTAATGCACAGGTAAAACTCAAGTAGAAGATCTAACCAGAAAGTTCAACTTAAGAACCCTGGTTTGCAAAAAAATCAAATCGAACGAAGCAAAAGAAATCAAACAGCGAAAGAAAACAACTTCGTTCTAGTAATATGGATCTAAGTCAAATTTTACAGTAGCAAAAACTTATTTAAGTTGATTATTCGGAAAGAGGGTTTCGAGACGAAACTCCAGGCGCTTGAATCGCCTGATTCCGATAAACGAGCGAAAAGTTATACTAAAACGAAAATCGGATCAGAAATCGCGATCAGAAAATAACCGCGGAAAATCCGACGAAAAAGAAAAACGACGAACAGATTAATCGGTAATTAACCTAATCCGAAAATAATAATAATAATTAAAATAAAAAAAATCGAAAATAAAACCGACGAAAAGAAAATAAATTTTTTTAAAAAAATTCGGCACGGAAGTCGAGGCGGCGGCGAACCTCGGGCGGCGCGCTGCTCCGGCGGCGGCGGCGGCGGCGAACCTCGGGCACGGGGCTGGTGTGGGCTGGGAGCTCGGGTGCGGCGCTATATAAAGGCCCAACTTGGGATAGTCATTTTATTCCCTCTCTCATGTTTTTGTAATAGAAATAATTGACGATAAAATAAATAAAATCAAATGATCCTGTTTACAAAATTTGAGAAAACTCAAATATGTAAATAACGAAATCCCCAACTCTCTCCGTGGGTCATTGAGTTGCTTAGGATTTTCTAGGATCAAAACCAAAAGCAAAATAAAATATGATATGCATGATGATCTAATGTATAACATTCCAAATTGAAAATTTGGGATGTTACAAACCTACCCCCCCCCCTTAAAATGAATCTCGCCCTCGAGATTCGGGTTGGCTAGAAAATAGGTGAGGGTGGTCTTTGAGCAAATCTTCCTCTCGCTCCCAGGTGGCTTCATCCTCCGTGTGGTGGCTCCACTGAACTTTGCAAAACTTGATAACCTTGGTGCGAATGACTCGGCTGGCAAACTCGAGGATCTTGACTGGTCTCTCCTCATAGGTCAAATTGTTATCCAACTGAATTGCTTCTAATGGCACTGTGTCTCTCAAAGGTATGTCAGCCATCTCCGCGTGACACTTCTTCAACTGAGAAACGTGAAACACATCATGAACTCCTGCCAATCCTTCGAGCAATTCCAACTTGTAGGCCACTTCTCCCATACGCTCCAAAACTCGATATGGCCCTACAAATCGTGGCGCTAACTTCCCCTTAACTCCAAAGCGCTTAATCCCTCGAAGTGGGGATACTCAAAGATAAGCTCTGTCTCCGACTTCGTAAACTGTCTCCTTGCGTTTAGATCTGCGTAGCTCTTTTGCCTGGACTAGGCTACCTTGAGCCTATCGCGAATCAACTTCACCTTCTGTTCAGACTCTTTAATCAAGTCAGGTCCAAACAACTGACGGTCTCCAACTTCGTCCCATGACAACGGTGTCCTACACCTCCTTCCGTACAGAGCTTCGAAATGGGCCATCTTCAAACTGGTCTGATAGCTATTATTGTAAGAGAACTCTGCATATGGCAAATTATCTTCCCAACTAGATCCATAATCTAGCGCACAAGCTCTCAGCATACCCTCCAAAATCTGATTGACTCTATCGGTCTGTCCATCTGTCTGCGGATGAAAAGCTGTACTAAATTCTAGCCTAGTACCCAAAGTCTCATGCAACTGCTTCCAGAACTTTGAGGTAAACTGGGTTCCTCTATCTGATACGATACTCCTCGGAACTCCATGCAAACATACGATCCTGGTCATGTATATCTTTGCCAACTTAGCACTGGTGTAAGTGGTCTTTACTGGGATGAAATGAGCTACCTTCGTCAATCGATCAACTATGACCCAAATCGAGTCATAGCCTGAACGAGTCCTTGGTAATCCCGTGATAAAATCCATGCCTAGCTTATCCCACTTCCATTCGGGTATCGCCAATGGTTGCAACAATCCTGTTGGCTTCTGATGCTCTGCCTTTACTCTCTGACATACGTCACAAACTGCTACATACTCCGCAATATCCTTCTTTATTCCGGTCCACCAGAAATTATCCTTCAAATCCAAATAAATCTTGGTATTTCTTGGGTAAATCAAATACGGTGAATCATGTGCCTCTTGCAAAATCAACTTCCTGATCTCCGGGTCATTGGGTACATAAACACGATCTTCAAACGATAGGGTGTCGTGCTCATCCTCACGAAATCCTTTAGCTTTTCCTTCTTTCATTTTCTCCTTTATAGAAGCAATCTCCTTGTCAGATTTCTGAGCTTCCCTGATTCTGTCCATCAATGTTGACTGGATTTCCAACGCTGCTACATAGCCTCTCGGAACTATTTCCAAACATAGTTCACGAAAATTTTCTACTAACTCCTTGGGTATTTCTCCCGTCATTAACGTATTGACATGGCTCTTGCGGCTTAATGCATCAGCTACTACATTAGCTTTCCCGGGATGATAATGCAATTTCATATCATAATCCTTGATGAGCTCCAACCATCTCCTTTGTCTGAGGTTCAACTCCTTCTGTGTGAAAATGTACTTCAAACTCTTGTGATCCGTGTACACCTCACAATGGTTTCCAATAAGGAAATGTCTCCATGTCTTCAATGCATGCACTACGGCTGCTAACTCCAAATCACACGTGGCATAATTCAACTCGTGAGGCTTCAGTTGTCGTGAAGCATACGAAACAACTCTCCCTTCCTGCATAAGCACTGCTCCAAGTCCTCGACGTGAAGCGTCGCAATACACCTCATAATCCTTGGTTTGATCTGGCAAAATCAACACTGCTGAGGTAACCAAACGGTTCTTCAATTCCTGAAAACTTGCCTCACACTCCTCAGTCCATTTGAACTTAGTATCCTTCTTCAGCAACTCCATCATAGGCTTCGCAATCTTTGAGAAGTTCTCAATAAATCTCCGGTAGTATCCTGTGAGTCCAAGAAAACTCCGGATCTCTCCAACTGTTGTTGGGGCTTCCCACTTGGTCACGGTTTCAACTTTAGCGGGATCTACTGCTATACCTTCTCCGAATATAACGTGTCCAAGGAATCCTACTTCCTTCAACCAAAACTCACATTTGCCGAACTTGGCATATAATTGGTGTTCCCTGAGCTTTCCAAGTACCAAATGCAAATGCTCCTTATGCTCCTCTTCATTCTTCGAATATACCAGGATATCATCAATGAACACTACGACGAACTTATCCAAAAACTCCATAAACACTTTGTTCATCATGTTCATACAATAGGCAGGCGCGTTAGTCAGTCCAAATGACATAACGGTATACTCATACAGCCCATACCTGGTGGTAAAAGTTGTCTTCGGAATATCCTGTTCTCGAATCTTCAACTGGTGGTATCCTAATCGCAAATCGATCTTGGAAAACACTTTAGCTCCTTGCAATCGATCAAACAGATCATTGATCATTGGTAGCGGGTACTTGTTTTTGATTGTTACTTCGTTCGATCCTCGATAATCAACAACCATTCTTAACGATCCATCCTTCTTCTCCACTAGAAGTACTGGTGATCCCCAAGGTGAAGAACTTGGGCGAATATATCCCTTATCCAGTAACTCCTTAATCTGCTTCTTAATTTCCACCAAATCTTTTGCTGGCATCCTATATGGTCTCTTCGATATTGGCCCAGTGCCTGGCAAAAGCTCAATCAAAAACTCAATGTCTCTATCTGGTGGCATGCCTGGCAACTCTTCTGGAAATACATCAGGAAAATCCTTTACCACTGGTACTTCCTCTTGCACAACTCCTGATAAGGAATTTACCTGTGTCCTCTTTGGCACATGTCGGGATACATACTTGATCCTTCTCCCTTCTGGTGTGGTAAGCAAAATTGACTTACTAGCACACTCAATATTCCCTTCATACCTTGATAACCAATCCATGCCTAATATCACATCCAATCCTTGGGATTCCAATACTATTAGGTCTGAGGGAAAAACATAGTTACCAATCCTTAATGATAACCGATCACACCATAGTCTAGCCATATACTCTGCTCCTGGCGAGGTTACTAACATGGGTGACCTAAGGGCTTGGGTTGGTAGGTTATACTTATCCACAAATCCCCTTGAGATGTATGAATGCGATGCACCAGTATCGAAAAGAACGAGTGCAGTAAATGACTTAACCAAAAACTTACCTATTACTGCATCGGGCTGAGTTTCAACCTCCTCCACGCTAACGTGGTTCACCTGTCCCCTGTTGAAAGGGTTCGGCTTCTTCCCAGAACTTCCATTGCCATTTTGGCCTTCAAGACAGTCATTTGCATAATGTCTTGGCTTCGAACACTTATAGCAAGTGACGTGACTCAAGTCCTTCTTGGCTGGGGTTGATGGGGTGCTGCGGTTCTGGCCATTGCTTCCTCCATTCCCATTACCATTCTTGGTGCCATTGTGATTGTGCAAGCTACCTACTCCATGGGTATGCTGAAAATGTCCTCCCGGTCTAGGGGTAAAACGTGGCTTCTGCTGAGCTCCTGAATTATACTTTCCTTGTCCATACTTCCTCTTGCGGTTCTCAATTTGCTGCTGCTTCCCTTCAATCATAAGAGCACGATCTACAAACTCCTGGTAGTTGTTGAAGGTGGCTACCATCAACTGCATACTCAACTCATCATTCAGTCCTTCCAGGAACTTCTCCTACTTAGCTGCATCCTTGCAACGTCGTCTGGGGCATAACGTGCTAGTTTACTAAACTCCTCCACATACTGGCCAACTGTCCGTCCTCCTTGGTGCAAGTTACGAAACTCACGCTTCTTCATGGCCATTGCTCCTGCTGAAACATGGGCAGTACGGTAAGCCTGCTGAAACTGGTCCCATGTGACAGTGTCGACTGGGAAAGTGGCTGTGAAATTCTCCCACCAGGAAGCTGCGGGTCCTTCTAACTGATGTGCGGCAAACTTCACCTTCTCCGCATCTGTGCATCCTGATGTGGTCAACTCCCTAGCTATCTTGTGGAGCCAATCATCTGCTACTATCGGCTCGGTGCTACTAGAAAACACCGGCGGATTCAGCCTAAGAAAACGGGCTAAGTGGTAAACAGGTGGTGGTGGTGGTGGTGGGTTGTTGTTGTTGTTCCCCTGATTCTGATTCTGAACTAACAACTGCATCAAGGTGTTCTGCTGTTGGATTAACTAGGTGAGCTCCGGCGGAAAGGCAAATCCGGGGTCTCGTCTCGGAGGCATTTGAGGGTTTTGAAAAGATGAGATATAAGAATAGAGGGGGTCTAAAGGGAAAACACTACCCATATGAACATGAGGCAAAAGCAAACAATTCACATCATTCAATCAAACAAAGACAATCAATTGATCTAACTAGCGCAAAGTGCTCGGACTACTATATTTACATGGTGGGCTACTACTACTGATGAGGTGGTCTACTAGAAATATTCTACGGTTGTAGACTCCATGATATCTGCTCCTGCTTCATCAACATAGTCATCATTGCTACTATCTTGTTCCGAGTCGGTGCCGTCAATGATGATGTAGTCTTCCGGGCTAATCTCCTTGGGTTCTTCATCTTCATCTACTGGTGTCGGGGCTCCCATAAATATTCCAATCTTCTTGATCAGATCGTCATTCTTCTCCACCAATACTTCAATTTCTTCTTCATAATCTTCACGTGTAGCCTTGAGTTCTTCCTCCAGTTCCTTGATTCTAGTCTTAGCCTTCTTCAGATCTATCATGTCGGCGCACATCTGATTCTCCTGTCGTCGAATGTGCTGATTTAACTCCTGAATAAAAGTTGCAATTGATCTATCTTTCCTGGTGCTGATCATCTCCCAGTGTTCATCTCGGCGTCCGCAAATCTGGTAGATAGTATCCTTGAGATCCTTGCGGTAGACTTCTCCAATGCGTCCCATGGCGATGTGAGCTGCCATACTCTTTCCTAGACTCCAAGTTGGTGCATCAAAAGAAAACTCTATGGGCTCAGTGACTGGCATGAATGTCCTTCCTGGAACTTGAACTTGAATCATCCAGCGCTCTTCTTCAGGTAAAGTGGCGTTGTAGGTTCCCGTGAAGCTTGGTACTCCTATGTTCAGGTATCTAGTGACTTCCTTCAAGTGGCGTCCAAAGGGTGTATCTTCATCTGGTTGGGTGAACTTGTTCCTTGCATCCGCCATCCTAAAGAGTAGAAAAGATGAGAAGTCAGAAGAGAAGAGAGTGAGTAGTGATCTAGGTCTTTAGCTTAGTGGTCCTGTCCTACAGTCAGCGTGTGCTCTGATACCATCTCTGTAGCGACCAGACCTCAAACAGTCTGATCTCTGTGCTCCGGTGTCATCCCTGGATCAGTAATGCTGACACCACACAGTACTCGGAGGATTTATAGCAGAGTAGCAATCACACACTTATTACATCGAGTGTCTCAAAAGAGAACTTATTACAATAAATATGGCTTAAGGCCATCTAATAACGATAACAGCGGAAGGCTTGGAAGATAGGTGAGTCCATCAACTCCAACGGCATCACTGAGTATAGAACCACGACCTAAAAACTCATTAATCATCGTCTGAAAAATCTGCAACATTAACGTTGCAGCCCAAAAACGGGTCAGCACATGGAATATGCTGGCAAGGTAACACATAGAGAGTAATGGAATGCAACAGCTATACTATATGCATATTTGGCTGGTGGAAAGCTCTATGGTTACTGTTTTTGCATAAAGCCAATTTTTCCCTACTTCAAAGGAATAAAATTAATTACTATCATGGTGGTTGTTAAACATTGAGAATGGTTGACAGCATTCTCAATCCCAATTAAGTAACATCATTAAACCCAACAAAATTAATTTTAGAGTAACATGTTGAGATTCACTTGATAATCCAAGTACTAGATACTCAAGATGTCCATAACCGGGGACACGGCTAACCATGATTAGTTTATTACACTCTGCAGAGGTTTGCGCACTTTTCCCCACAAGACTCGATCGCCTCCATTTGGTTTCTCGCACTACAGGGTGTTTGAGAAGACGGATGACCGAGACATAGTCTTTCAAAAGCGCTAGCACCTTACGATCGGGTAGACCGTACCACCTACATCCCCTACATCTGCTAGTCTACCACTGTAAGAGTTCGCACAACTTAATCAACTATGCCAGAGCCCATAATGGCATGTGGCTGCACACGGAAGTTTCTAGTATGAATAATCTCATGATCCCTTTGAGCCTGGGTGGCGGTCCAAAAGAAAAACAGGCAAGTCCTGGAATCCCCAGGTGCCTCAATCCACCCAGATTTGTGTTTAGGTTGCCACCTTAGATAAACCATTAATTATCAATCTCACATCTGTCATGGATTTCACTCACCCAATCCACGTCTACTAGCATAGCATGGCATAATAAGCAAACGTAGAAGTAACTCCCAAAGGTTTGATAATAAACAGGTAATAGGTACTACCTCATCTACTTCCCATCCCACAATTTATTTAGATCCTAATCATGCAATGTGTGAGGGTTGATCTAATGCAATAAAACTGGGTTGTAGAAAAAGGTATGATCAAAGTGTTACTTGCCTTGCTGATGATCCGCGGAACCTAGAGATTCGAAGTAACAGGCGGCGCACTCCGGGTATTCTATCGCAGACAAACAAACAAGCATACAATAAGTACTCATCTAATGCACAGGTAAAACTCAAGTAGAATATCTAACCAGAAAGTTCAACTTAAGAACCCTGGTTTGCAAAAAAATCAAATCGAACGAAGCAAAAGAAATCAAACGGCGAAAGAAAACAACTTCGTTCTAGTAATCTGGATCTAAGTCAAATTTTATAGTAGCAAAAACTTGTTTAAGTTGATTAATCGGAAAGAGGGTTTCGAGATGAAACTCCAGGCGCTTGAATCGCCTGATTCCGATAAACGAGCGAAAAGTTATACTAAAACGAAAACCGGATCAGAAATCGCGATCACAAAATAACCGCGGAAAATCCGACGAAAAAGAAAAACGACGAACAGATTAATCGGTAATTAACCTAATCCGAAAATAATAAAAAAATAATTAAAATAATAAAAAAATCGAAAATAAAACCGATGAAAAAGAAAATAATTTTTTTTAAATTCGGCACGGAAGTCGAGGCGGCGACGAACCTCGGGCGACGCGCTGCTCTAGCGGCGAACCTCGGGCGCGGGGCTGGTGTGGGCTGGGGGCTCGGGTGCGGCGCTATATAAAGGCGCCCCCGGGCGGAGTCCCGCTCGGGTACGGCCCAAGGTCGGTTTCGTTTTTTTTTAAATAATTACGCTCGGAAGAAAAATAACAAGAAATATTAAACGGGCTCCGAAAATCACGAAATAAATTTTCCCGGGCTTCTAAAATCAAGCCCGAAAAAGTGGACATTTATTTGGGCCCCAAATGCAATTTTGAAAAACGCGCATTTTTCCTAAATTCAAATAAAATACCGAAAAACTCCGAAATAAATCTTATTTGAATTTTTTATTAAATCCTCAATATTTCTATATTTTGGGAAAGTCATTTTATTCCCTCTCTCATGTTTTTGTAATAGAAATAATTGATGATAAAATAAATAAAATCAAATGATCCTGTTTACAAAATTTGAGAAACTCAAATATGTAAATAACGAAATCCCCAACTCTCTCCGTGGGTCATTGAGTTGCTTAGGATTTTCTAGGATCAAAACCAAAAGCAAAATAAAATATGATATGCATGATGATCTAATGTATAATATTCCAAATTGAAAATTTGGATGTTACACTCAAATTTAAAATCCATTTGAAAATTATTTTTCAATTGGGTTATTTGAGTTTTATTCAAATTATTTTTCTCCAAAAATAAGATATATGGAAAATAGGGTAACATGATTCCCTACAATAGAAAATTGGAGAAAAATTTATTTGAAATCATTTTGGTATTTTTAAAATGATTTTTATTGGATTTTATTAGACCATTAGCACTCTTTGAATTATCTGAATTTGTGTGGATTTTATTTGGCATTATAAAAATGTCCATGTTGTAGAAAATCTTTTTCTGCAAATTCTTGTATATTATATGCCTATATAAATTTTTTTAAATTTTTTTTGTTTTTTTGTTTTATTTATGTTTGTTGTGTGGAATTTTTTTTTAAAAAAAACTTTTTCCCTCGCCGACTGGGCCGGCCCAGCTCCTGCCAGGCCAAGGCCCAGCCCAGCAGCGCCGCCCCTCTCCCTCCCGAGCGCTCGGGCACGCCGCCGCGCCGCCATGGACGCCGTGCGCCGTCCGGCCTCCTCCTGCCCCTTCCCCATGCCACCTCCTCGCCCCTCGTGATAAAAGGCGCCGCCCCGGGGCCCGTCTCTCTCTCTCCCGCAACGCGCCATTGCTGCCGCCGTTCGCCGCGCCCCGCCGGATCTGTGCCGCCGCCACGCCGCCTCCCGCCGCCGCAGCAACCGCCGCCTAGTCCGCCGCCCCGCCTCACTGCTCGCCGCCGCACCATCGCCCCGCGCAGCCGCCGTTGCCCGCACCTCGCCGGAGCCGCGCCGTCTCGCCGGAGTTAACCGCCGTTGCTCGCCGCCGTCGGGACGAACCGGTACAAACCGCCCGGTCTGGTTTATTGTTTAGTTTGGTTTTCTTTTAGGATTAGTTAGGTTTAGATCGGTTTTTCTTTTTAGTTAGGTTTATTTAATGGACGTTCATTAGTTAGGGTTCTCTAGCGAACGATTTCATTCGTTAGCATTCTGTAACGAACACTCGTTATTTAGATTTTTTTTTCTTTTTATTTTAGATTTTGGCCAGGGACCTATTCGTGATAATTTTCTTCACAGATTAGTCCATGTACTTCAATCGATCATTACTTTTTGCTCGTTTGTCCAAATCCAAAGAAACCAACGCTCACGTCTTCGTTATGATCCCCTCTATCCAGTAAAACAACTTAAACTTGTTTTTGAAAGTTTAAAATTTGAATTAGACCAGATTTGAATTCAAACTTCGTTTGATCATAACTTGTGTTTCGTAGCTCCGTTTGAGTTGATTCTTTTTGCAAATTAAAGATCTTGAACTAAACTTTCTGATAAGGCTAAATCCACATAATTTTGGTACTTTTAGAAATTGTTTTATGTTGCAAGAGTTATTTGCTTGGTTTTGATGTTTTCCGAATCGTCTTCTTCGTTCTTTCTGATCTTTTGAGTGATTGCTTATGTGTGGTTACTATTGCTTGCTTACGATAGATTGACTGGAGTGAGACGAGTAGATCTATCAAGAGTTATGAGTGCGAATCATCTTCATCAACATTGCAGGCAAGTTCACACTTTGATCATATTCCTTTCATACCCAGTTTTTATGCATTAGTTTCACCCTCAAACATTGCATGAATAGGATTGATAACATGTGGGTATTGGGAAGTAGTTGATGAGGTAGGAACCTATTACCCTGCATTCAAACCTTGGGAGTTACTATTACGTTATGATTATATTGCGATGCTATGCTCGTAGACGTGGATTGGGTTTGAGAGTATTTCATGACAGATGTGAGATTTTTAATTAATGGTTTACTTAAGGTGGCAACTTTAACACACATCTGGGTGGATTAAGGCACCTGGGTATTCCAGCGATTGCCTGTCTAGGCACCTGGGTATTCCAGGATTGCCTATTTTTTATGGACCGCCACCCAGGCTCAAAAGGATCATGAGATTATTCATACTAGAAACTTCCGTGTGCAGCCACAAGCTATTATGGGCTCTAGCATAGTTGATTAAGTCGTGTGAACTCTTACAGTGGTGGACTAGCAGATGTAGGGGTTGTAGGTGGTACGGTCTACCCATCGTAAGGTGCAAACGCTTCTGAAAGACTATGTCTCGGTCATCCGTTTCTCAAACACCATGTAGTGCGAGAAATCCAACGGAGGAGATCGAGTCTTGTGGGGAAAAGTGCGCAAACCTCTGCAGAGTGTATAAACTAATCATGATTAGCCGTGTCCCCGGTTATGGACATCTTGAGTATCTAGTACTTGGATTATCATGTGAATCTCATCATGTTACTTTAAATTAAGTTTGTTGGGTTTAATGATGTTACTTAATTGGGATTGAGGATGCTGTCAACCATTCTCAATGTTCAACAACCACCATGATAGTTAAATAAAATTTATTCCTTTGCAGTAGGGAAAAATTGGCTTTACGCAAAACCCTATAACCATAGAGCTTCTCCACCAGTCAAATATGCATGTAGTGATAGCCTTTATTCATCATTCTCTATGGTGTGGATTTGCCAGTACATTCAATATACTGACCCTTTGTGGCTGCAACGTCTCATGTTGCAGGATTATCTTATGACGAGTAAGTGATACGTTAGGGTTACGATTTCTACACTCAACTTTGCGTTGGTGTTGATGGGAATCCACAACCTTGTTACTTTCGCTATTTTGGATTGAGGTAATAGTATTTACGTTACTTTATACATGTGATTTACCTCTGTTATAAATCCTCGAGTACTTTGTATGTCAGCATACCGATCCAGGGATGACACTTAAGCACAGAGACTTGACCCATTCGGGTCGGGTCGCTACAAGATGGTATCAGAGCACATGTTGACTGTAGGACGTGACCCTAGAAACTGGCAAGCCCATAGCAAAGATTTTTCTCTACAACTTTCCCTTTCAAAAAGATCTTTTACCTCTCTTCTCTTCTGAGCTTATTCAAAAATTCCCTTTAGTGAGACCATGCCCCTTTCCCCTTTTGACCACACGAAGATTCGATGGATGAGACCACTCCAAGAAGTACAAGATATTGGACAACTAAGACCGCTTTGGAATGAAGAGGATTTTACTATGCATCTAAATAATGGAAACTACAACGGTTGAAGATCGAAGACAAGGAGAATTTGAAGGCTCAGATTTGTATGATCTAGGAAGGATACCCTTATGGAACTTGGCAGACTATGGAAGTTGTGAATACCCAGGATCAAGGTGTATCGGAGAAAGACTGAAACAATGAGCATGAGAACTCGAAGTTTTCTCAAAGAAAACCCTAAGGCAGGAGATATCAACTAGGGAATGATAGTTCATGGGAATGACAAGAGCAGAAACACGGTTATCCGTGATGTCATCGCCCGTTGATGCTATTGTCACCATGCTGAGTTAAGGATGCAATTTTAACCTTAGCTGGTGTATCACCAGGATCTGGAGTGTAACATCAAGAAGTTAAGATGGACCTACAAGAAGCAGTATTTTGACAAGGAAGTAATTCATGAGGAACTCAGGACCCTGAAGATGAGAGTAGCCAAGCTGGAGGAGCAAAACCTCGAGAAACCGGAGATTCGTCAGGAACTAGACCATGGTTCATGCCAAGGATGTTGAAACCTAAAAGTTTGAAATGCAACTACGGAATATTAAAGGATGTCACTAGAGATTTCACGTCAACATAGTTGATCTGGCAAAAGAACTTGAGAAAGACAAGCATGGTCGGAAGAAGCAATTGGAGGCATGGACAAGGCTTGAAGAGTTTGGAGACGTTGAAGATTTATTGACCTTTAGGAGACCAAACCCCTGTTATATACCTATGTTAGATGCGATGTTTGTGAGTTGTCATTTGTTTGATGTTTTTCCCGATGGTCGCAAATAAAATCTGTCTTTTCAAAACTTTTGTTTGTATTGTGTGTATCCCTCTCCCTTATCTCACCCCAAACCCTTGGACCCAGTAGAGGATGAATGGAGATGAGCTTGTACTTTCTGGACCGTTGAGTCAGTTGGAGACAGACTGATGGATTCAGAACATGGAGGATCACATGGAGAATAACCCTATAGTTGGACATGATATGACCCAACATGCTCTTCAGTGTTTTGAAAGAGGTGCTGCTACTTTGTGGAGGATGTAGCAAACCATCAATGGATGGCAAGGAGTAACCACTTGGAAAGAATTTAAGTTGACTCTGCCAAAGTCTCGGCTTGTGTCCCATAAGTTGAAGCCTTATGGAAAGGATATGAAGAAACCTTGTGCATGCAAGACTTGTGGAGAAATAGGACACACCCATAAAGAACACAAGGATGAATGCCCTAATTGTGAAAGAAGTCACCCAGTTGAAGAATGCCCAACTAGGCAGATTACTTGTTTCTTGTGTGACGGGACTACCCACTATCCTGCTCAGTGTTACATTTACCCCATGGTACAACGAACCATCCAGCAGAAGAAAGAAGTAATGAAAAGAGCCTTCATGGAAATTTTAGAAGAAGCTGTGATGAAGGAAGAGATGGAGGACACACCTAAAGAAGACCCGAGTAAACCCTGCACTAAGTCTTGCTATTCATGTGGAGAAGAAGGACACATCTCCCAAAATTGTTTGAATGGGGATCTAGTAGAATTCCCGACAAAGGAAGTACAATATGACCCACAGGAAATAGAAGCCATGATTGGCATGGAAAGGTCCAGGAAGAGAAGCATATTGGATTCCAGGAAGGACCTGAGTCATATCACCTGTTACAGGTGCAAGGAGTCAGGGCACTACCTCAACAATTTCCCAAAAAGGAAACCTCGATACTTATCAGAAGTAATATGTTTTAGTTGTAATGGAGCAGGGCACTTTGCCAAAGAATGCCTCAAGGAGAAGGAAACTTGTGCTAGATAGTTGAGTTTGCAACAAAAGAAATGGAGTAGTAGAAGTGAGAACATTTTCTTTTATATTGAGGTGTTGAGTTGAGACATGTAATGGAAAAGTGAGAGATTGTAATCACTTGAGAATGAATAAAGTTAGCATCATTGGTACTGATATGGATTTTATGAGTTGTTACTCTATGAAGAAGAATTTTGGCCATTCTGAGGATATGAGAAATATGGTCTATGGAAGATTTGTGCATTTAAGGGTGGTAGTACCCTGTAAGAACCATTAACCCCTAGAAAAGATAAGGATACTCCACTGAGTGGATTTCGGACAAAATGAATACGAGTTTTGTCTCGATATGTGTGATGCCCCAAGAGTATGTGGGATGAAGTTTGAGACCGTCAGTTGTTGGACCAAATGTGATCAAGGAGTCAGAAGAGAATGTTAAGTTGATTCGAGATAGACTGAAGGTAGCTCAGTCCAGGAAGAAGAGTTATGCAGACTAAAAAAACGCAAGGAGGTAGTCTATGAAATTGGAGATAGAGCATGTCTTCGTATGAACCCTCTGCGAGGAGTTAAACAATTTGTAGTTAAGGGAAAGTTAGCCCCGAGATTTGTAGGACCATACCGAGTTTTGGAGCGTATGGGAGAAGTGGCCAACAAGTTGGAGTCACCCGAAGGACTGTCAGGAGTTCATGATGTGTTTCACGTTTCCCAGTTGAAGAAGTGCCATGCGGAGATGGCCAATATTCCCCTGTAAGGACGCTTTACCCTGGAAAGGATAATGATGTTCCACGAAGTGGAATATGGACTTCATAAGTATAAGTTTTTATCTCGGTATGTGGGATATCCCACAAGGATGAAGAGATGAATTACTATTGGATATAAAGGAGGTATGATGTCGATAATATGGATCAATGGAAACTCCATGATGAGTCTGAGTAATCATGTCCTAGTTTGGTGCCAATAGAAGGAAGGAAGACAATACAATTGGATGGATTTAAGAATACTAGGAAGTTGGAAGTTGGAATAATGATCAGTTGCCCGATGATAAGTTCAAGGACTACAAGTGATGAGATGGGCCATAACCCACAGGCCCCAGGACCTGCCAAGAAGCAAGCACATTCTTGCTAAAGGAAAAACCCTAGAGGAAGATACGAAGTTTATCGGTAGACGATTTTATAGGAGTAGCGCAAAACCTGAGAGTTGTGAAGGAACAATATATGTTTGTTTGGTTTGCATAATCAATGGATTTATCCAAACCTTGGTTCGTCGACAAGAGAAATTCTGCAATGCTTGTGAGGACGACCGAGTGTTAGAATGCGAGATTCGCTAAACCGTATACAAGGTAATGATTTGGGTGCGGGATGGATTGATCACCATACTGACTTACTCTTATTGTTCGCCTTGATATATGGGATGGTAAATCTGAGTGACTTACCTATAGTAGAGAGACGACGATCAAAACCCTGTTTAAACCTTAGAATGGTATAAGAATTTTTTTCCCTTGTACAAGGCAGCTTTTGCCAACCGTAGGTTATACGGTGAGGATCAACCAGACCCATTTCCTCCAGAAGGAACCATAAATTGTTGACCACCATGAGATATCGATAGTTGTTTTGTTTTGGTGCCAGACCCGTCAGCTAAGAAGACCCAATCTCGGAATAACCTTACCAAGAGGAAATGAGAGAAGAATTGAGGAAAACGTTATGCCACTACCGAAAGAGCCCAGAGAAGGAATCATCCTTACGATCTGAGAAGACCGGCACTGTCAAGAATACGGATGGAGTACATGAGTTTTGATGGAACCGTAACCATGCTTCTAAGGGTGGTAGCACCCCAGACCCCGTGTGATGATCGATGGATTTTGAAGAGACCCTGAACCTAAACTATTTCTTTCTAGCCTCTCCAAATCTCGAGGACGAGATTCCTTTTAAGGGTGGTAGGTTTGTAACATCCCAAAATTCTAAATTTTGGAATGTTATAATAAATAGATAGATTGATTGATTGTTTGTTTGTTGTGTGATTGATTGAGTGAAATTCAAAACTTTTTGAAAGTTAAATGAGAGGGAATAAAAGGACTTTCCCAAACTTTCACCTTTTGGATTTTGATCTCCGTGAATTCAAAGTCTTTTTAAATACAAAACCCTAGAGAGAAGATGACATGACTTCTTCCATTTCAATAAATGAAAGGGGTGTTTGAAAATATTTGAATTTCATTTGGAAAATATTTTTCCAATTTAGAAACTTCATGCAACTCAATGATTTTCATGAGAGAAGATAAAATGACTTCTTCGAAACATATGAAATATGAGTTGGGAGTTTATAAGAAACTCAAATTTAAAATCCATTTGAAAATTATTTTTCAATTGAGTTATTTGAGTTTTATTCAAATTACTTTTCTCCAAAAATAAAATATATGGAAAATAGGGTAACATGATTCCCTACAATAGAAAATTG
This sequence comes from Triticum aestivum, assembly GCF_018294505.1. Classification (NCBI taxonomy): domain Eukaryota; kingdom Viridiplantae; phylum Streptophyta; class Magnoliopsida; order Poales; family Poaceae; genus Triticum; species Triticum aestivum. The sequence continues at coordinate 726,554,884 of NC_057797.1, forward strand.
GAGAAAAATTTATTTGAAATCATTTTGGTATTTTTAAAAATGATTTTTATTGGATTTTATTAGACCAGTAGCACTCTTTGAATTATCTGAATTTGTGTGGATTTTATTTGGCATTATAAAAATGTCCATGTTGTAGAAAATCTTTTCCTGCAAATTTTGGTATATTATATGCCTATATAATTTTTTTAATTTTTTTGTTTTTTTGTTTTTTATGTTTGTTGTCTGGAATTTTTTTTCTTAAAAAAAACTTTTTTCCCTCGCCGACTGGGCCGGCCTAGCTCCTGCCAGGCCAAGGCCCAGCCCAGCAGCGCCGCCCCTCTCCCTCTCGAGCGAGAGACCCGCTCGGGCACGCCGTCGCACCGTCATGGACGCGTGCGCCGTCCGTCCTCCTCCTGCCCCTTCCCCACGCCACCTCCTCGCCCCTCCTCATAAAAGGCGCCACCCCGGGGCCCGTTTCTCTCTCTCTCTCCCGCAACGCGCCGCTGCTACCGCCATTCACCGCGCCCCGCTGGATCTGCGCCGCCGCCTCGCCGCTGCACGCCGCCTCCCGCCGCCGCAGCAACCGCTGCCCCGCCTCACTGCTCGTCGCCGCACCATCGCCCCGCGCAGCTGCCGTCGCCCGCACCTCGCCGGAGCCGCACCGTCTCACTGGAGTTAACCGCCGTCGCTCGCCGCCGTCGAGACGAACCGGTACAAACCGCCCGGTCCGGTTTATTGTTTTAGTTCGGTTTTCTTTTTGGATTAGTTAGGTGTAGATCGGTTTTTCTTTTTAGTTAGGTTTATTTAATGGATGTTCATTAGTTAGGGTTCTCTAGCGAACGATTTCGTTTGTTAGCATTCTGTAACGAACGCTCGTTATTTAGATTTTTTCTTTTTATTTTAGATTTCGGCCAGGGACCTATTCGTGATAATTTTCTTCACAGATTAGTCTGTGTACTTCAATCGATCATTACTTTTTGCTCGTTTGTCCAAATCCAACGAAACCAATGCTCACGTCTTCGTTATGATCCCCTCTATCCAGTAAAACAACTTAAACTTGTTTTTGAAAGTTTAAAATTTGAATTAGACCAGATTTGAATTCAAACTTCGTTTGATCATAACTTGAGTTTCGTAGCTCCGTTTGAGTTGATTCTTTTTGCAAATTAAAGCTCTTGACCTAAACTTTCTGATAAGGCCAAATTCACATAATTTTGGTACTGTTAGAAATTGTTTTATGTTGCAAGAGTTATTTGCTTGGTTTTGATGTTTTCTGAATCGTCTTCTTCGTTCTTTCTGATCTTTTGAGTGATTGCTTATGTGTGGTTACTATTGCTTGCTTACGATAGATTGACCAGAGTGAGACGAGTAGATCTATCAAGAGTTATGAGTGCGAATCATCTTCATCAACATTGCAGGCAAGTTCACGCTTTGATCATATTCCTTTCATACCCAGTTTTTATGCATTAGTTTCACCCTCAAACATTGCATGAATAGGATTGATAACATGTGGGTATTGGGAAGTAGTTGATGAGGTAGGAACCTATTACCCTGCATTCAAACCTTGGGAGTTACTATTACATTATGCTTATATTGCCATGCTATGCTCGTAGACGTGGATTGGGTTTGAGAGTATTTGATGACAGATGTGAGATTGTTAATTAATGGTTTACTTAAGGTGGCAACTTTAACACACATCTGGGTGGATTGAGGCACCTGGGTATTCCAGCGATTGCCTGTCTAGGCACCTGGGTATTCCAGGATTGCCTGTTTTTTTATGGACCGCCACCCAGGCTCAAAGGGATCATGAGATTATTCATACTAGAAACTTCCGTGTGCAGCCACAAGCTATTATGGGCTCTAGCATAGTTGATTAAGTCGTGTGAACTCTTACAGTGGTAAACTAGCAGATGTAGGGGTTGTAGGTGGTACGGTCTACCCATCGTAAGGTGCAAACGCTTTTGAAAGACTATGTCTCGGTCATTCGTTTCTCAAACACTATGTAGTGCGAGAAATCCAACGGAGGAGATCGAGTCTTGTGGGGAAAAGTGCGCAAACCTCTGCAGAGTGTATAAACTAATCATGATTAGCCGTGTCCCCGGTTATGGACATCTTGAGTATCTAGTACTTGGATTATCATGTGAATCTCATCATGTTACTTTAAATTAAGTTTGTTGGGTTTAATGATGTTACTTAATTGGGATTGAGGATGCTGTCAACCATTCTCAATGTTCAACAACCACCATGATAGTTGAATAAAATTTATTCCTTTGCAGTAGGGAAAATTTGGCTTTATGCAAAACCCTATAACCATAGAGCTTTTCCACCAGCCAAATATGCATGTAGTGATAGCCTTTATTCATCATTCTCTATGGTGTGAATCTGCTAGTACATTCAATGTACTGACCCTTTGTGGCTGCAACATCTCATGTTGCAGGATTATCTTACGACGAGTAAGTGATACGTTAGGGTTACAATTTCTACACTCAACTTTGCCGTTGGTGTTGATGGGAATCCACAACCTTGTTACTTCCGCTATTTTAGATTGAGGTAATAGTATTTATGTCACTTTATACATGTGATTTACCTCTATTATAAATCCTCGAGTACTGTGTGTGTCAGCATACTGATCCAGGGATGACACTTAAGCACAGAGACTTGACCCATTCGGGTCGGGTCGCTACACTTTCTTTTACTTTATGCAATATTTATTTTGAACTTGAGTCTCCATCTTCTCTTATAAAAGCACCAACTAGGAGGCAATATGATTGTACTTGAGTATTGGACATAGCTAATATGCGAGTGTGTTTCATGAATGAATCAATGGTTGAGCATGACGGGCTAGGGATAGCTTATTTTAAGCGTTGATATTTTGAAAGACAGGGTTGCTTGTTGATATGCTTGAGTATCTAAATTATCATGTCAAAACTAGACTATTGCTTTGAACAACTAAAAGTCGAAATGTCCATGCTATAAAGAAAAGAAATATGATATGACATGATAGGCAACATTCCATATCAAAAGTTCTGTTTTTATCACTTACCTACTCGAGGACGAGTAGGAGTTAAGCTTGGGGATGTTAATACGTCTCCAGCGTATCTATAATTTTTGATTGTTCCATGCTGTTATATTGTCAATCTTGAATGTTTTATAATCATTTTATAATCATTTTATATCATTTTTTGGTACTAACCTATTGACATAGTGCCAAGTGCCAGTTGCTGTTTTTTCCATGTTTTTTACATCATAGAAAATCAATATCAGACGGAGTCCAAATGCCCCAAAACTTTACGGAGATTTTTTATGGGCCAGAAGGAACACAACGGGCCTTGGCTGCGCCTGGGGGTGCCCTGAGGGAGGCACAACCCACCAGAGGACGCCAGGAGGCCCAGGCGCGCCCTGGTGGGTTGTGCCCACCTCGGGTGCCCCCCGGACCACCTCTTTGCTCTATAAATACCCTAATATTCCAGAAACCCTAGGGGAGTCGGCGAAATATTCATCCAGCCGCCGCAGAGTCCAGAACCACTAGATCCAATCTATACACCATCTCGGATGGGGTTCACCACCTCCATTGGTGCCTCTCCGATGATGCGTGAGTAGTTCTTTGTAGACCTTCGGGTCCGTAGTTACTAGCTAGATGGCTTCATCTCTCTCTCTCTCTTGATTCTCAATACAATGGTCTCTTGGAGATCCATATGATGTAACTCTTTTGCGGTGTGTTTGTTGGGATCTGATGAACTTTAGTTTATGATCAGTCATATCTTTTTTATATCCATGAAAGTTATTAGATTTTCTTTGATCTCTTATATGCATGATTGCTTATAGCCTCGTATTTCTTCTATGATATTTGGGTTTTGTTTGGCCAAATTGATCTATTTATCTTGCAATCGGAAGAGGTGCTTTGTAGTGGGTTCGATCTTACGGTGCTTGATCCCAGTGACAGAAAGGGAAACAACACGTATGTGTCGTTGCTACTAAGGATAAAACGATGGGGTCTATCTCTACATAGATAGATCTTGTCTAAATCATGTCATCGTTCTTATTGCATTACTCCGTTTCTCCTTGAACTTAATACACTAGATGCATGCTGGATAGCGGTCGATGTGTGGAGTAATAGTAGTAGATGCAGGCAGGAGTCGGTCTACTAATCTTGGATTTGATACCTATATAATGATCATTGCCTGGATATCGTCATGAGTATTTGAAATTCTATCAATTGCCCAACAGTAATTTGTTTACCCACCGTTTGCTATTTTTCTCAAGAGAAGCCACTTGTGAAACCTACGACCCCCGGGTCTTCTTTCTCATATATTTGCCTTTGCGATCTACTTTTCTCTTGCTTTTATTTTCAGATCTATTAATCCAAAAACCCAAAAATACTTTGCTCCAATTTACTCTTATTTATATTTCAAAAAAATATTCTTATTTATTTATTGGGCGTTTGATCTATCAATCTACTACAAATTTACCTCACGTTTGTTTGCCTATCTTGAGGCGTCGTACCCCGGAAGGGATTGACAACCCCTTTAACATGTCGGGTTGCGAGAAGTTGTTATTTGTGTGCAGGTGATGTTTACGTTGTGTTGCTTGGTTCTTCTACTGGTTCGATAACCATGGTTTCATATCTGAGAGAAATACCTACCGCCGCTGTGCTGCATCATCCCTTCCCCTTTGGGGGAAATACCGACGTAGCTTCAAGCGACATCACATGTCGATGCACAGGAAGAGAGTTAGACTTTGTCATTGCATGATATATGTTGCTTTGTGCTCACTACTAAATGCCAAATCATTGTTAATTAAAATTGGCTTTGATATACCTTGGGATCCGGGTGGATTCATTACTTGAACACTTTATGCCAAGTCATCTTGTGAGGAACCAAGAACAAGAAAATTAGTATGGTATTTTATTTTCCCACACAAGACTTCAACATCTCTAACAATCCCAAGTGGTGTGATAGTGTCTCTATTAGCAAGTTTAATAGTAACATCCATGTCCTCTATTTCACCGGGTGTTATGTCATTCATAATTTCTTGATATAAGGTAAAAGTAATAGCACTCATGCTAGCACCTATGTCGCATAAACCATGATAACAGTGAACTCCTATTTTAACTGAGACAACAGGCATGCCAACAATAGGTCTATGTTTATCTTTTTCATCGGGTTTGGTCATTCTAGCAGCTTCATCATAGAAGTAAATAGCATGTCCATCTATATTTTCTACCAGGAGATATTTAGCCATAGCAACACTAGGTTCTACTTTGATTTGTTCAGCAGGTTTGGAAGTTCTAATATAACTTTTGTTGACCAAAGTTGAAACTCTAGCATGTCCCTTTATCCTAACAGGGAAATGTGGTTTTTCAATATAAGTAGTAGGAACAACTAGATCAACATTATAAATAATAGTTTCATCTCTAGCTATTAATGGTTCTTTAATTTCTTCTTTAATAGATGGGTGATATTTAAAACACTTCTCTTTAGGGAGATCAACATGAGTAGCAAATGATTCACAAAAGGAGGCGACTATCTCATAGTCAAGTCCATATTTAGTGCTAAACTTTTGAAAAGCATCAGTATACATAAAAGACTTAACACAATCATACTTAAGCTTAATACCTGACTCTTTACCTTATTCGAGTTTCCAATCTTTGGAGTTGTGTTTAATTATTTCAAAAAGATCCCACCGGAAGTCAATAGTCTTCTTCATAAAGGAACCAGTACAAGAAGTATCAAGCATGGATTGATCATCACGAGAAAGTCGAGAATAAAAATTCTGAATAATAATTTCTCTTGAGAGCTCATGATTGGGGCATGAATATAACATTGACTTAAGCCTCCCCCAAGCTAGAGTGATACTTTCTCCTTCACGAGGCCAAAAATTATATATATAATTCCGATCGTGATGAACTAGATGCATAGGATAAAAATGTTGGTGAAATTCCAATTTCAATCGATTCCAATTCCAAGATCCAATATCATCCCATAGCCTATACCATGCCAATGCTTTTCACTTTAAGATAAAGGGAAAACCTTTTTCTTAGCTTCATCTCTGGGTAAACCTGTAAGCTTAAATAATCCAAAAAATTTATCCACATATAACAAGTGCATATCAGGATGTTCGGTTCCATCTCCTGCATAAGGATTAGCTAGCAGTTGTTCTATCATACCGAAGGAATTTCATAACCAATATTTTCAGTAGGTGCAGTAGGTTGAGGGGTAACTAATTGTGGTTCCGGTCGAGGTGAAGATACCCCGAACAAACCCCTCAAAGGATTATTTCCATAGTAACAAGTGACAGTAAATTTCAGCACGTAGTAATAATTTTTCCTTACCGATTTCCTCTTACCAAGAGCGCTTCATTCCCTAGCAACGGTGCCATAAAAGAGCCTTAATGACCCACAAGTATAGAGGACCAATCGTAGTCCTTTTGATAAGTAAGAGTGTCGAACCCAACGAGGAGCAGAAGGAAATGGCAAGTGGTTTTCAGCAAGGTATTGTCTACAAGCACTGAAATTATAAGTAACGAGTAGTTTGATAGCAAGATAATTGGTAACGAGCAAGTGACGATAATAGTAACAAAAGTGCATTAAGGTAGCCCAATCCTTTTGAGGCAAAGGACATGCCAAAACGGTCTCTTATGATAAGCACAACGTTTTTGAGGGTACACGGGAATTTCATCTAGTCACTTTCATCATGTTGGTTTGATTTGTGTTCGCTATTGATAATTTGATATGTGGGTGGACCGGTGCTTAGGTGATGTTCTTACTTGAACAAGCCTCCTAGTTATGATTAACCCCCTCGCAAGCATCTGCAACTATGAGAAAAGTATTAAGAATAAATCTAACCATAGCATTAAACTTTTGGATCCAAATCAGTCCCTTACGGAATAGCGCATAAAGTAGGGTTTAAGCTTGTGTCACTCTCGCAACCCATCATATAATAACTACTCCACAATGCATTCCCTTAGGCCCAAATATGGTGAAGTGTCATGTAGTCGACGTTCACATGACACCACTAAGGGAGTAACAATATACATACCATCAAAATATCGAACACATATCAAGTTCACATGATTACTTGCAACAAGATTTCTCCCGTGACCTCATGAACAAAAGTAACTACTCACAAATGATAATCATGCTCAAGATCAGAGGGGTATTAAATAGCATATTGGATCTGAACATATAATCTTCCACCAAATAAACCATATAGTAATCAACTACAAGATGTAATCAACACTACTAGTCACCCACAAGTACCAATCTATAGTTCCAGTATAAAGATTGAACACAAGAGATGAACTAGGGTTTGAGAGGAGATGGTGCTGTTGAAGATCTTGATGGAGATTACCCTCCCCAAGATGGGAGAGTTGTTGGTGATAATGATGACGATGGTTTCCCCCTCTGGGAGGGAAGTTCCCCCGGCAGAATCGCTCCGCCAGAGGGCAAAAGTGCTCCTGCCCAAGTTCCGCCTCGAGACAGCGGCGCTTCGTCCCGAATGTCCTCTCTTTATTTTTTTTCTAGGTCAAAATAATTTATATACCAGAAGTGGGGCACCGGAGGTGGGCCAAGGAGGACACAACCCACCAGGGCGCGCCTAGGTGGGTTGTGCCTACCTGGTGGGCCCCCTCTGGTACTTATTGGCTCCAATATTTCTTATATATTCCATCAAAAATCTCCGTAAAGTTTCAGCTCATTTGGAGTTGTGCAGAATAGGTAGCCTGACGTAGCTTTTTCAGGTCCAAATTTCTGGCTGTCGGAATTCTCCCTCGTTGTGTGTACCTTACATATTATGAGAGAAGATGCATTAGAATTACTCCAAAAAGCATTACTATGGATAAAAACTATATAAATAACAGTAGAAAAACATGATGCAAAATGGACGTATCACAAACCTCCCGTAAAGGTCCGAACTACGTGGTCCAGACGCTTTTTACATCCCAACGTGGTCTTCTAAACATCCACAGACCGGTCGGTATGTCTGTTTCCCTATAAACCGGAAGCAAATTTGTTGGAGCTTTACGGGAGTCCAGACACCATGTGGGAGTCCACTTGGCCAACTTTCAGCTTGATGGCATGCCCTCATAGCTTATGTGTTTTGTTCTCTAGGTCGGCCCACCTCCGCTATCCAGATTTGATGTATGTTTATGAGACATGGTTGGATGGCCGACTCCAGTAACATGTCTGCGGACACACCCGGATGTGGTCCGTAGACCGATATTGTCTCTGTTTTAGGGGATAGCATTGGAGCTACCCTAATTACTGCATTTTTGACACAATATTTATTTACTCTTCAAAATTTGGTTATTGACGAAAAAGGGTTTCCCCTCACTTTGTATATAAAGCAACCATCACTGAATAAGCCAAAACCAACCCCCCCCCCCCACACACACACACACATCACACCACACGATACCACGCACACCCAAGGCTGGACAGCAACACCACCCCAACAAACTCAAAGCAAACATCAGATGAAACACTAAGCACTACTACGAAGTCGTCGGGGCCCTTAACCGTGGGTGAGCCACCGCGAAGAGGAGAAGTCGTGTATGACAAACAATGGGCTCCAAGGCGGCGCCTTCAGCAAGGGAACGACACCGTAGCGTTGCCACCGCCCAATCCAAGGATTAGGGTTTCGCTCGGAGCACCACGCGATAAATGAGATGCCGCAACAACGCCTTCAAGAAGGGGACGACGCCAGAATGTCGCGGCCGCCGGCGTGGCAAGATAGAGCGGGTTTTCACCCCGGCAAACACTCACCATCACCAGATTGGATTATGGACAACCGCAACACCACCATTGAACAACACGCCCCGGTCAACATGCCACCCACACGACCATGGTGATCGGACAATGTTCGAGCCGCGTGCTCCGCCTATGAGCACCCCGGCTTCCACCAACCGGGCGGTCGCCACGGCATCTGAGCCCAACCCTCATCCATGGATACACCAAACCAACGCGGCCGACCGGAAAGGGGCAGAAGACATCCCTTCCACCCTAAAGTCGACACCTTGGCAGGGTTGGTGGCCTCGGCGGCCAGAACTGGGCTAGGGGAACTTCGGCAACCACCCAACGCAGCCGCCAGATCCAACGGACGGGGCACCCTGCCCCCTTCCCGAAGTCCCCTGCCACCTCCGGCGGACCTCGCGCGCACCCACACCACACCGTGGAGCCACCCCAGCCTGACGAGCATGTAGTTGAATCCATAGAAGAGGGAGGGAGCTCACCAAAGCCTGTGGAAGATGAGCCGCCATCGGAGCATGTCCCACCGTCACCGCGAGAAGACCAGGCTAGCCACGCCACTGCAAGCCCCACCATGGCGAGTCCTGGATGGGCCTCCGCCGCCACTCGGCGACGCCCACCAACACCAGGGACCAAATTCGGGAGGATTTGGCCGGAGGCGCGCCGGCCCGCCACCGCCCGATATGACCTCGCCACAGCCGCCGCATCGCAGATGCCCGCCCAGTCGCCGTCGCGACGCCACCAGGCGCCCTTGCCGCTTCTGCTGGCCCCCACCGTAAGCCAGCGCCCCAAACGAGCAGCCGACCCGCGCCAGACGTGGATCTCGTGCGGAGAGGAGAAGAAGGCCCTGTTGCCGCCCTTCCCGGCCGGGCTTTGCTCTGCGGCACTACTGGGTGGCGGCGAGGGAGGAGGTCAGAGGGAGGAGGAGAGGGAAGGTGGCGGGCTAGGGTTCCCCTCGCGCGCTTGCGGGAGCGCTGCAGGAGGGAGGGAGGGAGCTCGCAAAATGGAAAACCCGTGCGGGTTTGTGCTGGGTCGAGAGGTGTTGTCGGCGGGTGGAGCTCCGTCACAGCTTATGTGTTTTGTTATCTAGGTCGGCCACCTCCGCTATCCAAATTTGATGCGCGTTCAAGGGATATGGTGGAATGGCCGACTCCCGTAACATGTCCACGGACACATCCGAACATGGTCCATAGACCGATAGTGTGTCTGTTTTAGGGGATAGCGTTGGAGCTGCCCTAATTACTGTATTTTTGTCACAACATTTATTTACTCTCTAAAACTTGGTTATTTGGGGGAGGAGCTTGCAAAATGGAAAACCCGTGCGGGTTTGTGCTGGGTCGAGAGGTGTTGTCGGCAGGTGGAGCTCCGTCACAGCTTATGTGTTTTGTTCTCTAGGTCGGACACCTCCGCTGTCCAGATTTGATGCGTGTTCAAGGGATATGGTGGAATGGCCGACTCCCGTAACATGTCCATGGACACATCCGAACATGGTCCATAGACCGATAGTGTGTCTGTTTTAGGGGATATCATTGGAGCTGCTCTAATTACTGTATTTTTGTGACAACATTTATTTACTCTCTAAAACTCGGTTATTTGGGGGAGCTCGCAAAATGGAAACCCCGTGCGGGTTTGCGCTGGGCCGAGAGGTGTTGCCGGCAGGTGGAGCTCCGCGGAGCCGTCGACCAGTAGTCATCATGACTCAGCCTGGACGAAACGGTCCGGTCCGCCGGTCCGGCTCGCGGCCCGCTCGGACTGACCAGGCTCGGTCCTGGCCCGGCATAAAATCTAGCCGGTCCGGGCCCTGCAAACGAGACCGAAAATCCCTCGGTCCGGTCCGGTGAAAGCTCGGTCCGACCGAGCGGACCGACGAGCACGAGCTATGGCATGGCCAGGGCGTGGCGGGGGCATGTCTGGACGAGGCGGGGGCGTGGCGGGAGCGTGCCTAGGACGTGGCAGGGGCGTGGCGAGGGTGTGTCGAGGTCGCGGCCGGCGCGTGGCGAGCGCGTGGCCAGAGCTGCATGGCGGGCGCGTCGGTCGTGCGCTGGTCAGCGCCGCCGTCGTTCATCCGCGCGGCCACCTGCCTCCCTGACGCTGGCAAGCATGTCTAGTGGATGCGCCATGCTCAGATCTATTACCTGGAAGGTAGAAATTGAAGCAGGAGGCCCTACACCGCTGTTGTACACCGGTCGTCGTGCACCGGCCGCCGTGCCAGATTCTTCGTCGCTGTTGCTGCCTGAGCTCTGCCTGGCCGCCGTGCAGTCCACCTTGAGTCAAAGAAGTCGCCGGACACCACCACGACAGGCCCCGCTGCGTCCAGCGCCCTCCCCGCGTCGCCGTGCTCCGGCGCGAGCTCTGGGGTGACCACCGGCCGGTCCAAACGAGCCGCTCGGTCCGGCTCGGGCTTCCGTCGCTGCGGTCCGGTCCCTGAAAACAAGACCGCGACGCTGCTCGGTCCGGTCCGGTCCGGACCGCCGACGGCCGGTCCAAACGACGGCTCGGTCAGGGACCGGACCGGCCCGGACCGTGTCCACCCTGAATCATGACGTCGTGTACTGTATGGCCGGTTGATGCCGGCGATGACGAGAAGCGCGCGCACACACACAAACCCCTCGCCAATTTATAAAGCCAGAACCAATCAACCAAGGCCAACTAGCTGATGGCGACGGCCGAGATGCCATGCCCCCGAGAAGCATTTGGGAAACATGGCCCCTGCCAAATCCGGCAAGCAGATAATGATGCAGAGCTAACCCAGGGTTGACACTTGACAACCCATCCGACACCTGTAAGCTGCGAACCGCACTACCACCACTAGTATACTACCCTCTTGCTTAATGTGGATCGATCGAGGCAGCGACGGCAGATCCAAAGAAGCAATAAAGAGAGAGAGCAGGGTTTCGGGGGGGCAATGAGCCGCGATCAGGGCCGCGCCATGGCCCTTGAGGCCTTGAGGAGCTGGGCATCTCTTCTCCTACCTCTTGCGCCCCTGCGGAAAGGCTATATACATATACATACATATCCGGATGAGATTCTTCTGCCTTTCTCTAATCCATTCCACGTTGGACGCGGGCAGGTCCACATCTCAACTCGCATAGACATCGTCGCCCATCGATCGATCGACCGATCGGGCCTCCCGAATCTTCTCGTTTTTTACCTTTTCTGGCCTGTGGAGATCTTCAACCATTTGGCGCACGCGACCGAAGATAGTATAAGCGCGTTCATACTTTGCCAAATGCAGCGGACTTGACATGTGTGTGCGCTCATCCGAGAAAATTGGGATGGCGTTTGGACGTAGAGAGTTGCGTGGTGATGTTATGCAAGGGGCAGTGCCAACCTCCGTGTTAAGCGTGGTCTTGCAAGATTGTAAGAACGTTGTTTTCCCTTTTAACTAATATACAACTCTCTATTTTCGAAAAACAAAAAATCCGGATGGCGTTTAATTTGAGCGTTTTTTCCATCCAAGAGTGATGGCATTAGTTTGAGCTTCGTTTGGTAGTTTCAGTGCCTCACACTCTGGCAAGCTGTGTGTTGTTGGGTGTGACCGGGACAAACAACTTAGACCTTGGTTTCTCATTCTGCTGTCTCGCCAGGAAGATTACAAGGATGGAAAGCTGGCGGCTGGCCGGTGCTCAACAAACACCTGCAATCCCTTTTGAACGGCTGAGTGGCCAGCACCAGTGGATTCCTCAATGGTGCTTTGTCTTTATCATGGTTACTTTGTCTTGATCGATTATTTTTTTTGTGCCAAAAAAGTTTGTCTTCACAATGCAGTTTAGAGATATCCTTTTCTTTGTGAACGTAGAGATCTCTTGCATTTCAAACAAGGTTGAGAATACTGCCTCCAGGGATAGCTTTTTGTCTACATGCAATATTTTTCGATAAGGGGCGCTTTATTACATAAAAGGTTTAAGCATTACACCCGGCCTTTGCATACTAAGATGCACACAGCCAAACAAAGTCATCTCTCAGAACAAAATATGTAGAGTATGTATAACGCCTAAACCGGAGGGGGGCAATCCTAAGATCGTGCTGCCATCCATGCAATATAGGGAATAATCATTTCTTTTTGTGGAAAGGTCGATGATCATATATTAGATAAAATCAACCGTTACAAGAACTTCATTACAAGAATAAGCTTGAAGAAGTCAGCACCGTTTTCGATTCTGCATCCACTGCCGGCAATGTTTTAAATAGCGGGCTATGAAAAATAGCGGCAGGCCTCCAAATCAGCTATAGCAGGTTATTTGTGAAGGCGACCATTTAGCGGTGCCCTGATGAAAAGGCTATAGCGGACTATAGCGGAGCTATGGCCGGCTATTTAAAACTATGACTGCCGGTACACCGTGAGCAAAACTCGTTGTCCCCTCTGGTCCTCCTTCTCAACCGAGCAATCTTGTTGAAACCTAGGAGCTTGAAGCAGTAGCGGCCAGGAAGTTGTCGATGTAGACCAAAAGACCCCGACGATCATCATTTGGACAAGTTCCATCCTATAGAAGTTGCCATTGAGGAGGGACAGAAGGTCATCCCAACTCCTGCCAACAGAAGAGGGGGACCCAAACCTTGCAAGTTCCCCAACGGAGCCCATCTGGCTGAACTTCATTGGACGGAGAAGGAACCGAAGAAAAAAACAGGCAATGACATCATCCCCTTTGTAGGGCGTCATTGATCACCTAGACAAAAAGAAGATGAAAATGAGTCCCAAGATCAAGCCCTGACTGAAGATACACATGCCCTCTGCCGATGCCAAATGACATCGTCAGAACAAGGACAGGACGTGAAGAATTTAAACCTCGTCACCCATGCATGGGGCTATCACCTCACCACCGATAACCAGGCATCTAGGCCTAACCTTGGCTAAAAACTAGGGAGACCAAAGGCTATAGAGACAACCCAAACTAGAGTCCCCCTCCCCACCCACCTGGCCAGTAGCGGCGGCCTAAGAAGGAACCCTAGCTACCTTTGTTCTTGTGTGAGGAGTACATGTTCGTTTCGAGGTAGAGGAGGTACTCATCTATTTAATATAGAGGATAATCATGTTAGTGAGAATTATCAAGGTTGCATCATCATCTTATATTGGGTCCAAGCACTCTATTTTTTGGAAGGAAGAATAATTGAGAACAATCATGGGTGCAGGCAATGCTATGACATAACATGCAAAAAAACTATTCGATAACCATTTGTGTCATGTATATTGTTGCCGTACTATTTTTTTTATCTGCTGCCTTTTTTGTGTAAATCATCGATGGATTTTTATGTGTTGTCATTAAATATCATGAACTACATCCATATGAATACACATTTCTCTAGAACTCCTAAGTTTCTTAACAGACAAAAAAATAAAGTTCAATAATCAACCATGAAGTGAAATGCACAGTTGATCGAATAAAGCAGACGTGGGCTCCACGGAGTCCGGGAGTTTTTAACCTTAAATAACCTAAAAAAATGTATATCAATATGTGAAGAATGTGCATATATGTTCCATGAGTATATATTTTTTAAGTTGGGGATTAAGCAAAAAAAGAGACAAATGTGTGGACGCAAAATAGATTTACTATTTTGCCTATGATGAATTCAAATATTTTTATTTTTGTGTAGGCTACAAATTAATATATATTTTGAAAGGGCGAATTAATGTATTTTAAACAAAATTTTGCAGAGATATAGAACACTTCTATATGTATGTGTTGAAAAGTTCATTTGTTTACTTTTTAAAATGCATTTCATTTTTATTTTTAAAATATTGTGGAGCCCCAAGTTGCACTCTACTATGACAACTTTTAGACATACACTAAGTATGTACAATTATGCTAGCAAGGGCTGCACTCTACTATGACAAATATATATATTTAGACCAATTAAAATGAAGCATCACTTACGTATGTGGTAACCGTGCCAGACTTTTCAGCTCCATCTTAACGGTTGAGCTATGAGCCTCACCGTTGAAATTCATTCACTCGTGACTGAATTTCACCTCCTTGAACTAGATTCCTCTCATATCTATCTCCTTGGTTAACACACTATGGCCCAAGATATGTTTGGAGATTGCTTTGGTTTGGTTTGGTTTGCAAAGTGCATTGTTGATATGTTTTTATTTTAACCATAAAAACTCCATATACATCTATGTTACTTCGTGACAACACATAAAACTCCACGTATGTTCATTTTGGAACCTTAAAAATCTGAAAATAGATGCATATACAAACATGAATATGCACATACAATTTTGAATGAGTGTATATTTTAAGTTGTGGGCTACGCAAAAAACAAAATTATGTGGACCACAAACAGATTTACTATTTCCTATTATGGATCCATAAAATTGTTTTATGTGTAGGTTACAAATTAATGTATTCTTTTAATAAAACTTTACAGAAGCATACACGCCTATATGTATATGTTGAAAGGGGAAAATATCATATACTGTTTTTCTTTAAATTTTTTAACATTTTGATTTATTTTATTAATATTGGAGCCCCATGGAGCCTAGGAGCCGAATTGCACTCTACTATGCCAAACTTGTAGATATGCACTATGTGTACTATGCCAACAAGACTTTACACTCTTCTACAATAAAGATATTTTGGACCAACTAGAATCAAGCATCACTCAAGTATGTGGTGTGCAACTAGCTATAGTATGTTTCCTAAAGGCTACTACAGTAAACCAAATGAGAAACAAAAAAGGTGTCTTCTTCGACGGTGACCGGAACAAAGGAGACGAAAGCATGAGTCGATCGATCTCACCGCATCAGTAAGAACAAAACACATTTAGCTTTTGGCTATCGCGCATTTTTTGCGTTGCGTAAATCACCGTGTTATTTTCGGTGTGTAATAATTCCGTCCCTTTCGTCGCCGCGGCTCTCGTAATTTACTTGTATGATTCAGATGCGTACGACACGGGTGCACATCACATCCAAGAAAAGGTTCCTGGTCTTGCTGTCCATTCGATCGTCCCTTGTTGGGATTTCAAAAGACAAAAGCAGCACTAAGAAGGTTTCAACATAGGGAAATTTGAAGGTGGATGGATGAGATAGACGCTGATGTGCGGTGACCGTGAGGGGAGGGCCAGAGCTAGCAATGCAAGGAGATGGAATGTGGGAGAGGGCGAAACCTCCAAAGTGGCCGATTGTCCTCTACTCCCTTGTCTGGCATGCCACACCGCAATACATATCTCTCCCTCTTTGCATCTTTATATTCCTGTCAGGGTTGCCCCCATTAGGAACCCCCCACCCAGAGAGCAGCTAGCTCATCATATTCCATTTGGGATGAGAAAAAGGAGCCACCTCCGCACCCACTCCTCCTTCCCAATTCTCCTCCAGATTCCAATCCTTCCTCCGGATACACCGTGAACTTGGACATATATTTTCGTATATAGAGAGAGGGATAGATCGATAGTTTTTTGTAGCTTGCAGCAGGAAGTTTCCATGGCTCGTGGCGGTGTGAATATGTGCTCAGGTTGCAATTAGCTGCTGCTGCTGGTTATCATATGCGTACGGGTAAGGAAACTATTCCCTTGTTCCAACTTGCATTGCCGTGCTTTCCTTGCTTCCTTTCTCCGGCTGCCATAGCTCCTCGATCGTCGTCGTCGCGTCCGCGGCGGCGGCGACGGCTGGAACGTTGGCGATTCCGAAGATTTTGGGTGTGCCCATCGGCGAATTATTCCAATCGTGTTGCGTGCCACGCCTCCGGGGAATCTAGGCCGGTGGTGCTATGCTGCTGTGCATCGATTCCGGTCGAACCTAGCTTGCACTTGTTGCGGCAGCTTCCGCCATATTTAAGCGCCCGCGGTCGCGCTAATCTTCCTTCCCCCCTCCAAATCTCGTCCCAATCTCCTCGCGAAACAATTCTTGATGTTTTCAGGTCGACATCGCATAATGTTCGATGCACCATGCATGCATGCTGTCTGTGCAACGGCGAAATTAAGCCATGGATTAATGGTGCTGTTTTTGGTATTTGATTGTTTGCTCAGTTAACACTGGAGCTTCGAAGAATCAGGCCAAGAAGATTAGGCTGCACGACCGCTACTGCGACGGGATGATGCCGCTGTGCAACCCGAGCTCCGAGGCGAGGCAGCTTTCCGCGTCCTCCACCGGGCTCCAGACGTCGAACCAGGAACTGTTCATGAGTTCCGGGTTTCAGCAACAGCAGCAGCAGCACCACGGCGAGGCTGGCACCGGGTGGCCGCGCGAGGAGTACTACGCGGCGCCGCAGAGGTCGGCGTTCGCGCAGCGCTGCGTCGGCTCAAGCACGGCGGCGTTCTACGCGGCCGAGCACCTGCTCGGCATCGGGCAGTTCGACGGCGCTCCCCTCGGGATGCTCCCGCCGGCGGCGACGATGATGCCAGAGGTGGCGGCCAGGACGCGGCCGGAGAGCGGCGACATGTACATGTCGCACGAGCTCGACCCGGTGATGCTCCGCGCGGACCAGTCGCCGTCAGTGAGGACGTACTACGTGCGGCCGCAGCAGCGGCGGGACCCGGTGGAGCTCGAGCTGCCACTGCCACTGCCGCAACCGCAGCAGCAAGAAAGCGCGCACCATGGCCTGTTCGGCAACCCTCCGGCCATCAAACCGCACTCGTTCTCGCCCCATGTAAGTGAGCTACAGTACACGCAGGCAGCCATGGATGGATAGATCCTTCGGTCCCTGCAAGCTCTCTTGATGGTGATTGACGTTCCATCCGAAATCTCTGAAGGTCCCGTCGATGGAGGCGCCGAGCAGCAGCAGCTTGCTGAGCCAGATGGAGAGCCACCTGTCCGCCAGGAGCAGAGCCGGCGCGCCAGCGACCCCCACCGGCACCGGCAGCGTGTCAGCACCTCCGGCGCCGAGCAAGACGCGGATCCGGTGGACGCCGGAGCTGCACGAGCGGTTCGTGGACTGCGTGAGCAAGCTCGGCGGCGCGGACAGTGCGTACTTTACTATTCTTGATTGATCCAAGAAAAACAACTCCTACTTGCTGTGATCGATCGTGCCGACGCGTGGAGGCCATTATACAATTTCTCACGGCGTCAAACTTGCAGGGGCGACCCCGAAGGGGATCCTGAAGCTGATGAACTCGGACGGCCTCACCATCTACCACATCAAGAGCCACCTCCAGGTACAACGACTGGCTTGTGTCTGCAGTAATAATTCCCAACTTGTTACTACTCCTGTTCATAGCTAGGAAGTTTTATTTCGATCCAAGTTACAGTAGTTAATTTCATTCTCCGTCTGTCGACCACAGAAATACCGGATGGCCAAGTACATGCCGGCACCATCTTCGTCGTCGTCGTCGTCCGAAGGTACCACCACCATACTTGATCTACCCATCACGTCACCGTTCAGTTCGTTTGTTGCCATCGGCCTCCATGCATGCATCCTACCGGGCAGCGACACATGTGCTCACCGGTAACTCATCCATCCTGTCCCTTGTCGAATCGCAGGGAAGCAGCACGAGAGGAGGGCCGCCGGAAGCGACACCCAGCATGAACTGGACCCGAAAACGTATCTTTCTTTCTACTAATCTCTACTAGCTTTTCCCCCTCTCAACCCATGTGTTTGCTCCTGATGTGTCATGCATAACATACACACACTAGTAGTACATATATTGCCACTAAGCACTGCTGACGACGACGATGCCGATTCTTTGTGCAGTGGGATGCACATCACGGAAGCACTCCGCGTCCAGCTCGACGTGCAGCGCCGCCTCCACGAGCAGCTCGAGGTGCCGTCCCACTCCCACACACACATAGCACCAGGAGGAAATTAGCTAGGCCGTATGATTTGCCTAGTGACGCTAGCTGTTGCTTTTGGTGCGTGCGTACGTGTGTGATGCAGATACAGCGGAAGCTGCAGGTGAGGATCGAGGAGCAGGGCAAGAGGCTGCAGAAGATGTTCGAGGACCAGCTCAAGGTCAGCGGCAACACCGCGCCGGCCGCGGGCCCGGACGTCGTCCTCTTCCCGGCCGCGGCGGAGACGCCGAGCGAGCAAGAGGAGGATACCATGTTCGTCGATGTCATCGACGATGACGACGAGGTGCAGATAATCTCCGTCGCCAGCGGCAGCTATGACGACGACTTAGCCTTGTAAAAACTGCAGATGCTCTGTAGTGACCTAGGCCTTTGATTCGGCAAATGTTGTTTGTTACTACTAGTTTTCTCTTTCTTTTTTTTCTTTCTTACGGTGGTGATGTTGTAGGTTTCAATGTCTATAACAACGATGGCTGTGTGCATTGATCGATGCAGAGGTCAGGGTCTTACTTATTTTCGAGAGATAAAAAGGGCATCATTCTAGCTGAGAAACTAGAGAAGTGTCTCTTATCTATTTTCCACAAGTTCATCGAAAACTCTCCCAAGTTCATGGAATGTTACCTTTCTCGTGAATGCGCAAAGAATTACGTATCTTTTCGTTGATAGGTATAAAAGAGAACAGTAGCAACATAGAGGGGGAGGGGTCGAATGCTACCACCTGGGACCCATGGGTGTTCTGAATGTTTCTCAGTTGCTGTTTCGTCAGAGTTTTACAACTTGCTCAAACCGGAAAGCAGGACAAGTTTTATAGAGGCTTTGGTCTAGTCAGCTCGTCTCAGCGCAGTTAACAGATAGCACCTAGAGAGCAAATGGCAATACTGTACAAGGGAAATGCAGAGCAGATGAACCTGCCACGCCAACTTGTAAAACTGGATTGTCTACTTGACGTCTCCAATTCAATTCTTCTGTTCGTTTCTGATGTGGTAGGTAGCTAGGCCGTCGACAGAGGACAACAAGCCCACTATTATTAGAGAATTAAGTAGCTCGAGTTGGGGATTATCTCTCCTTTACAAAACAAAATAAAAAAAGAGGTTCATTTTGACTTTACGACTTTCCTGCAAGCGGCTCTAATTTCAAATTGAAGTGAACAGTTGAGAAACACTAAAATATACTAACGAGATGCCCCTGCTTTTCCTATCTCATTACTTTCATCTGATGTATAGCATTGACCCAGAAATAGCAACACAAGTGAGCGCGCACGCACGCACATGCGGTAAGGGCATCTCCAACGCGGATCCTCAAACAACCCATATAAATCTGGATCGCGTGGTCTGGACGTGTTATGTCATCCAACGCGGTTCGAATGTCATTTTTCTCGCAAACCGAAGACAAATAGGGGATCGAAGGGGGTTGCGGATGTCCGGACTGCTGTCACGCTCGCGTCTGACCGTCCTGGCCTATCAAAAAAAACCACCCGCCTCTCCCACACTTTTCTTTCGATGCACGCGCCGCATCAATGCTAGCCCAAAACACGCAACGACCAGCACTGATGCAGCGATGCGACAGGACGGGAGGGCGGCGCTGACTGACATGACCTCTCGAGAGCCGTCGCTTCAATGCGGACGCACCTTCCCGAGAAACCAAGTCTGGCCGTTGTGCCGCATTGAAGCGGTTGACCGTCCTTTCGCATGGCTTGGCCGAGGCTTTATAAGCTGTGCTTCCGGCACTGATCACATCGCAATCTCTCCGCTCTTCCTCCTCCTCCTCCCCTCCTCGCCCCTCTTCCTCCATAACTCCGACAATGGGCAACTCGTGGGCCTCGGCGTCGGCAGGCGGTGGCTCCAGGATGGGCTCTGAAAGATCGTGGCGACGCTTGTTGGAAATATGCCCTAGAGGCAATAATAAATTGGTTATTATTATATTTCCTTGTTCATGATAATAGTTTATTATCCATGCTAGAATTGTATCGATAGGAAACTCAGATACATGTGTGGATGCATAGACAACACCATGTCCCTAGTAAGCCTCTAGTTGACTAGCTCGTTGATCAATAGATGGTTACGATTTTCTGACCATGGACATTGGATGTCGTTGATAACGGGATCACATCATTAGGAGAATAATGTGATGGACAAGACCCAATCCTAAGCCTAGCACAAGATCGTGTAGTTCGTATGCTAAAGCTTTTCTAATGTCAAGTATCATTTCCTTAGACCATGAGATTGTGCAACTCCCGGATACCGTAGGAGTGCTTTCAAAGACGTCTGATGATACTTTCGAAGAACGCACACCTTAAGATGTTTTTGAAGGAGTTCAAAATAGATCAATCAAAGAAGGGGTTCTTACCTGAGTTGTAAGGTGTGAAGTTGAGTAAGACTCAAAGCTTGACCATGGCAGAAGAAAGAAGAAGGACGAAGGTCGTCCCCTATGCTCTTGTCGTAGGCTCTATACGGTATGCCATGCTGAAGTACCGCACCTAATGTGTGCCTTGCCACATGTCTGGCAAGAGGGTACAAAGGTGATCTAGGAGTGGATCACCAGATAGCAGTCAAAATTATCCTTAGAGGAATAAGGAAATGTTTCTCGGTTATGGAGGTGATAAAGAGTTCGACATAAAGAGTTACGTCGATGCAAGCTTAACACCTATCCGGATAGCTCTGAGTAGAGATACCGGATACGTATAATGGAGCAATAATTTGGAATAGCTCCAAGTGGAACGTGGTAGCAGCATCTACGATATAAAGTTTTGTGAAATACATAGGGATCTGAATATGGCAAGACCCATTGACTACAACCTCTCTCACAAGTATAACATGATCAAACCCAGAACTGATTGAGTATTAATCACCTAGTGATGTGAGCTAGATTAGTGACTCTAGTAAACTCTTTGGATGTTGGTCACATGGCGATGTGACCTGTGAGTGTTAATCACATGGCGATGTGAACTAGATTATTGACTCTAGTGCAAGTGGGAGACTGTTGGAAATATGCCCTAGAGGCAATAATAAATTGGTTATTATTATATTTCCTTGTTCATGATAATAGTTTATTATCCATGCTAGAATTGTATTGATAGGAAACTCAAATACATGTGTGGATGCATAGACAACACCATGTCCCTAGTAAGCCTCTAGTTGACTAGCTCGTTGATCAATAGATGGTTACGATTTCCTGACCATGGACATTGGATGTCGTTGATAACGGGATCACATCATTAGGAGAATGATGTGATGGACAAGACCCAATCCTAAGCCTAGCACAAGATCATGTAGTTTGTGTGCTAAAGCTTTTCTAATGTCAAGTATCATTTCCTTAGACCATGAGATTGTGCAACTCCCGGATACCGTAGGAGTGCTTTGGGTGTACCAAACGTCACAACGTAACTGGGTGGCTATAAAGGTTCACTACAGGTATCTCCGAAAGTGTCTGTTGGTTTGGCACGAATCGAGACTGAGATTTGTCACTCCGTGTAAACGGAGAGGTATCTCTGGGCCCACTCGGTAGGACATCATCATAATGTGCACAATGTGACCAAGGAGTTGATCATGGGATGATGTGTTACGGAACGAGTAAAGAGACTTGCCGGTAACGAGATTGAACAAGGTATCGGGATACCGACGATCGAATCTCGGGAAAGTATCGTACCGATGGACAAAGGGAATTGTATACGGGATTGATTGAATCCTTGACATCGTGGTTCATCTGATGAGATCATCGTGGAACATGTGGGAGCCAACATGGGTATCCAGATCCCGCTGTTGGTTATTGACCAGAGAGTTGTCTCGGCCATGTCTGCATGACTCCCGAACCCGTAGGGTCTACACACTTAAGGTTCGATGACGCTAGGGTTATAGGGAAAGTATGTACGCGGTTACCAAATGTTGTTCGGAGTCCCGGATGAGATCCCGGACGTCACGAGGAGTTCCGGAATGGTCCGAAGGTAAAGATTAATATATAGGAAGTATGGTTTTGGCCACCGGAAGTGTTCCGGGCATCACCGGTAGTGTACCGGGACCACCGGAGGGGTCCGGGGGTCCACCAGGTGGGGCCACCAGCCCCGAAGGCCTACATGGGCCAATAGTGGGAAGGGACCAGCCCCTAGGTGGGCTGGGGCGCCTCCCACCAAGGCCCAAGGCGCCTCCAAGAGGGGAGGGGGGCAAACCCTAGGGCAGATGGGCCCTAAGGCCCACCTCAGGTGCGCCTCCCCCTCTCCCCCTTGTGGCCGCCACCTTAGATGGGATCTAGGGCTGCCTCCACCCCTAGGGAGGAAACCCTAGGTGGGGGCGCAGCCCTCCCTCTCCCCCTATATATAGTGGAGGCAAAGGGGCAGCCCAACACATGAAGTTCCTTTCCTGTTGGCGCAGCCCTACCCCTCTCCCTCCTCGTCTCTCGTAGTGCTTGGCGAAGCCCTGCTGGAGTCCCGCGCTCCTCCACCACCACCACGCCGTCGTGCTGCTGCTGGATGGAGTCTTCCCCAACCTCTCCTTATCCCCTTGCTGGATCAAGGCGTAGGAGACGTCACCGGGCTGTACGTGTGTTGAACGCGGAGTTGCCGTCCGTTCGGCACTAGGATCATCGGTGATTTGGATCACGATGAGTACGACTCCATCAACCCCGTTCACTTGAACGCTTCCGCTTAGCGATCTACAAGGGTATGTAGATGCACTCTCCTTCCTCTCATTGCTAGATTACTCCATAGATTGATCTTGGTGATGCGTAAAAAAATTTAAATTTCTGCTACAATCCCCAACAACGCTGCACTCAAACTCTGCGGCCGTTATCCTCATCGGCGGACGGCTCAATGAAGTCGGAGATCGTCATCTCCTCCGGCGACGAGGAAGACTAGTCGACGCAGCACCAATCTGCGCCGGCGACGTAGGTCCAGGTGTACACCGCCACGGAGGAGTACAAGCAGGAGATAGACCTGATGCTTTGTCGCTCCGTCCTCCACCTGAACAACCCGGTGGCGCCATCCGGGACACTCTTCCCCGTGAAGCCAGAGCTTGCATCCTCTCCGCACTCTCCACACTGCCGCGTCCAAATTGGGGGTCGCGTGAAGGAGGAGCCCCTCTCGCCGCCCCTCCGGCACATGAAGGAGGAGATGCTCTCTCCGTCGCCCCGGCGCGTGAAGGGGGAGCGGCGCTCTCCGCCGCCCGTGCCCAATGCGATCGCCGCGAAGGCGCGTGGTCGCATTCTCCACTATCTCGGTGGTGGCGGCTCTTCGTCCTCCTAAAGCGCTCTAATGGCACAGGGGTACGCCAACAGGGAGCGGCTCCGGCGGGACAGGCACAACATGGCGTGCCAGTTGGAGTTCGCGGACTCCGACATTCCACCGCCACACATCGCGGCGGACCCGGAGATGGCGTACGTCTGGCCCTGGACCGCTCCGTCACGACAGCAGAGACTAGCAAGTGTCGTCTCCGCCGCCTCAACGGGGAAATAGCCAAGTACTATGAGGAATGGTCTCTCAGTGAGATCGTCGTCGCGGCCGGGCCATCGAGCTGATGCCGGAAAGCCATCCATCGCCGCCGCAACCGGCCCGCCGAGCTGCCGTGATGCCGGCTCAGTGAATGGAAGGCTCCACACCGAGAGAGCCGAGCCACCTCGCCACCGGCGCCCACAGCCGGAGCAGCGGCCATGTCGAGCCGATGCCCCAACCCGCGCCACCCAACGAAAAATTGCGTCAGATTCGTCCATCACGCTCCGCCACCTCCACCGCCGCAACGCGCCACCCCCACCAGTAGGCCATGGCAAAGGCAGCAGCCCATGACCCGCACCGCGCTGCCCTCGTCGCCCGTGGGGAACGGGGCAGAGATCCGGAGCAGACTCCCGCCATCACAACGCACATGCCCTCCCACCACACAGCCAACCACGCCACCGCCGAGCCCACGCCGCCGCCGCCTGCACTCTGCCGACCGGAGCTACCGCCGCGGCGTCGGCAGGCCCCGCGCACGCCTGACGCCTCCGACGGGCAGGCCGCCCGCGCTGCCCCGCAACCGTGCGAAAGAGGAAGGAGCCCCCGCCGCCAGCCACCACCAGGGGCTTTGCCCGGGCAGCGATGGGGAGAAGGGAGAGGAAGGGGGCTACGTACGGGGGGTGCCGGCACCGCCCGAGCCGTGGGGGGGGGGGGAGGCGGGGGCGAGAGGATCAATGTGAAGGATTTGCCCTTCGTCTTTTGGTACAGCTCGGTAGTGCGTCCTGCCTATACAATGACGTGATCATTAAGTTGTAACAACGAATCAATGAATTGATCAACATGTAAAGCAACAAGCAACAAAACTTACGAACTCCATGATTGACGTGCCCGATGGCCACCTTCTTTTCACTTGCGCAATCGCATTGCAATATTTCATGGAGGCTTTTCTTTTAACTGGTCACGGGGGCTTTTAAAATGGTGTACCACCGCGATACTCGAGTTGTCTGCCTGCCACCTAGAGGAAATTAGGCTCATCTCACCTGTCAGTGACAAAGTCCATATGGTTTGTCTACTGACGTTGTTGCTCTTTTGATGTGTGATGCAGATACAGTGGAAGGATCGAGGAGCAGCGTAAGAGGCTGCAGAAGATGTTCGAGGACCAGCTCAAGGCCAGCGGCAACACCGCGTCGGCCGCGTACCCTGTCGTCGTCCTCTTCCTGCCGCCGCCGGCGACGGCGCCGAGCGAGCAAGAGGACAACGCCGTGTTTGTCGACGTCATCGACGAGGTGCAGGTTTTAGTGATCTTGGCTTTTGATTTGGGAAATGTTGCTGCCGTTGTAGTTTTCTCTTTCTTTTTTACGGTGGTGCTGCTGTAGGTTTCGATGTTTATCAACGACAATGCCTGTGTGCATTAATCGATGCAGAGGTCAGGCTCTTCCTCATTGTCCGAGCAAGAGGAGGACACCGTGTTCGTCGACGTCATCAATGATGACAGTGATGACGTGCAGGTCATCTCTGTCGCCAGCGCCAGCTACGACCTCGAGCTAGCCTTGTGAAAAATTGTACTCCCTCCATTCTAAATTATTTGTCGCAGGTATGGATGTATCTAGATGTATTTTAGTTCTAAATACATCCATTTCTGCGACGAATAATTTGGAACGAAGGGAGTAGTGATCTAGGGCTTTTGATTTGATCCGACAAGTGTTGATGCTGTAGTTTTCGATGAATATTATACATTAACGATGGTTGGCCGTGTGCATTGATCGATGCAGAGGCCAGAGTATTCTTTTTTTTCGAGGTCGATAGAGTAATAAATCATGTCTGTTTTTCACTAGTTCATCGAAGGCTCTTTGTCAGTGGAAACCCACGCGTTTCTGAACGATTCTCTGTTGTTGTCTCGTCAGAGTTGTAGTAAATTAAAACTCAAACAGGAATGCACGACCTGTTTTAGCAAGGGCTTATTTTGGTTCGGTTCAGTTAGGTGAGGTGTCAGCTCAGTTAACAAACGCAAGCAGCACCTCTAGGTCAAGTGACAGTATTGTAAACTGTGAGGACCCGTGGAAACTCCGCCTGGCGTCAGAGAGGAGGATTATAATGGGGAGAAAATGCATAGCGAACACAAAAATAAATTGGATTGTCTGCTTGACGTCCCCCGTTCAGTTCCATTTTTATGGTGAACCTGCTTTGTCAACATGTACTACTAGTTTAGTTAGCTCATCACAGTATCGCTAGTACTTCTTTTGTAAACTAAATAGTGATCTAAACACTCTTATATTAGTTTACGAAGGAGGTACTATTTACTCTTTTGTAAACTAAATAGTGATCTAAACACTCTTATATTAGTTTACGAAGGAGGTACTATTTACTCACTGTTTGTTTTTATAAGACGTTTTAGAGAGCTTGCTTTCTACTACTATTTTGAACAGTGTAATGTCTAAAACGTCTTATATAAGTGAACAGAGGTAATATTATCTTGACAGAGCACGAGCCGCTGCTACACCGGAGCTTTCTGCAAGGAAAAGATGCCCCGGCTTTTCCATCTTATTTTGGGGAACTACAGCCTACAGGTGCCTTTCCAAAAAATAAGTGTAGAGGTTATCTGTTGTGCAGCAATTCCCCAAGTAATGCAAACACAAGGGATTTAACATACGAATGCAGTGACCATGGAAGGCCCAACGAGAACCTCAGCATAAACCTTTCATCAGAAAACTAAAATTCAATTCAATCTGGCACTCAGATATAAAGCATAACTTTACATAGTCAGTAAAGACACTTTGACACTCAGAAACTAAAGCTAACAACAACTCAGTGCGAGTTACACCAACCAAATACTGGGCGGCAGCCAATACACACACATGGCAAGTTACAGGCTACCACAAATAATCTGACTTTTGTCTGACGCAGTCCATAATCCGGAACGCCGGGGAGATACACAAGCTACGCTGTCCATTTTGTAAGAACACCATTTCTGTAAAGTTAGGCCTATCTGGCACCGCTGCGATCCTACATCTGCATGGACGGCGAGCAGAGCAGGGCAAAACAAGGTTAGTCAGTGCATCGGTAGGAGGCATATCCATGTATCTACTTGCAGTGATTTCAGTAGCTGATGTACACTGGATAGAGGAAAAAAACAGTGAATGTTCTAACCAGTTAATGAGGATATGCTATGTCCTTTGGATGAAATGGTGAGCAAGCAAGTCTGATAATCCTGAAGCTGGAATGCTCTCGCAGCCGAACAGCTCTTGCAGACTGGAATCACATAGTATTGATGCACTCGCAGGATCCTGTGCACAATCAAACAGAACATGAATGGATCTCATGCGTCTCAATGGGGCTGGACAGCATGTCCCAGTTAACAAATAATTAAAATTCTCAGGAATGGCATCATCAGGAGGTGAAAGGACATGGAGGTATGATTGGCAAACATTTCCCGACACTACTTTACAGAGAAGTGCATGCTCAAAATCAATGTAGAAATTCGGCTGCTATTCTGAAACCGACCTCTTAATGCAACAATTGTTTTCTGTATTTGGAAACTGCTAGCATTATAAATGCGTGTATCTGAGATGGATACAGTTCCAAACCACAATCCACATTCTAGGATAAAACAATCACTACAATATATCATGAAGCATTCAAGAGTCTTACTGTAGGAAGAACACATCCAAAATGGTCTTCAAAAGACAATGCGGCTTAAATTCTTTCCAAAGACACGGTAGTAAACATGACACACAGCTACTGCAGCATAACAGACACCTATATCTCAATGATTCTCTACCAAATTGAGGAAAGATGTGAGTTTAGATTATTCATCAGTCTTTACTACTGTTACTCCTGGCAGTAGTGTTTCAACGCATTGGATTTTTCAGCAATCATTCAGTACGTATCCGCAAGCAAAGAACAAACTGGAATCCTGCAAGTAAAAGAAAGGTTAAGGCACATCCATACCTCAAGCTGATTTGCTTTTATGTAATCCCAAAGGTACTTGAGGGCATCATCATGAGGCACCGTTCCTTCTACACCAAGGAATTTGGCTAGCGCATCAGAAACAACCACATAGGGCTGATTTTGATTTATAGTAGGCATTTGTTGAGGAGCTGGAGTGGCAGCCTTAATCTTTTTTGCTTCCGAAGGTTGATCTTCTGCAGTATCAAAATAATGTATTTGAGAATTCTTAATAGTAAATTCAGATGTATATTAGCAGGCAGATATAGATAAAAGGAAACAAAAACACGTACTTGGGTCAAGAGGAGTTATGTGCTTGGCCAACAATTTGTTCATCTTAAACATGTCAGTGGAGTCGGTTCCAAAAACAATACGAAGTTCATCATTGCATATAATCTTCCTTTTGTCATCAGGATCCTGAAGATTATTCTGCCTGATATATGCCCATAACTGCTTCACAATCTGAATGAAGAATAGAGTTCAGAAGTGAACAATTTGAGTTAATCAAGGGGAAGAAATCTGATCTAGTGAATGAAGATATTGAAAGTACCTGAGTTCTTGACATGGCAGTCTCGCCAACAACAGTCTGAAGTTCAGGTGAAATTGCACAAACCTTGTTTAAGCCACCAGGCCCACCTCTCTTTCTCTTGGAGGCACTGGAAGAAATTATAAACATATCACAACGATTGGTATACATAGATGACTTAATTCCATAATTAGTACTATGCGTTGGCCCGTATAACGTAACAAAATTTAAGTGTTGAACATGGGTGCATGAACTACATGAAAATACAACAGTTCAGTGTTGAGGCAAAATATACTCTTGAAGCCTGATGAACTAAAGAAGGTCCATTAGCACAATACTATGACTCAAAAGGTATAATTAACACTTCCTATGTACCAAATCAGCCAGAAAATGATAATTCGGCATACAAATGCACAGAATAAATTTAGAGGACACTAGTCGACTGGTTGGGACTATTTCCTCAAAAGCAGGGTAGGCAGAAGACAAGAGTCAACACAGACAAAGAAACGGGTTGCTCACAAAAGCTGAAGGAGGTTACGATTCCACAAGTACGGCATGTACGGCTTAAGCTCTAGTTTGTACATTCTGGCATAACAGCTGTCCTGAACTTCATTGCGTATCAAATAAATTCATAACGGAAATGTGCGCCTTTTAAAATAAAAAGGTTAGCTTTTATGACGCTCAACATATTGGATGCAACCAATGAAGCTAACCATGCCAAACTACCTTCCTGGTTGACGAGTCCAATTAAAGTGGCGGAAATGGACAAAGAACAAAACTACAAATGAACGGTCACTAAGCGAATCAGCCGTTACGAGTGGCGAAAAAACGGATAATGATATCCTAAGCACCACACTACTGGAGTCCATAGCAAACGACGTTACGTAGTTGGGCCCAACAAAGTTGCCATATTGAACCCCTAAACCCTAAGCCTACGGCCGCTATTAGGTGCCATTTCATGAATCCAGATGAACACAATCAGCTCAACCTTCAATCCACACAATTAGCAACAGTAATCACATGAATCGACCAGCTAAATGTCCAACCACCTAAATTTCAGTGCCAAAAGGTAGGTAGTTGCAGTGTGTCAAGCAACTGAATCTAGGGAACAAACCCTAATTGTTATCCATGGCTCACCTCTCCTTGTTGTCACCGACGGCCTGTGGCGCAGCTGTGGGGGAAGTGATGGCCCCGGCCCCAGGGGCCGGCTGCTGGAAGGAGACGGTCCCACCAGTGGCGACCCCGCCGAGGGCGTTGGTGTAGCGGAAGGCGAGGGGCGGCGGCGGGTAGAAGGCCATGGCCGGCACGGCCGGCGGCGGCGCGGAGACCGCGGCGGCGCCTCCTCCTGAGACGACGGGCGGGAGCTGGGGCATGGTCTGGAAGATGAACTGCGGCTGAATCGCCGCGAACTGCTGCTGCTGCTGCTGCTGCATCTGCAGCATCTGTTGCTGCTGCTGCACCTCGAGCGGGAGGAGCTGGGGCTGGGGCGGGGCCTGCGTCATGGCAGGCGCGGGCGCGGGCGCGGGCGCGGAGGCGGGGAGCGGGGGAGGGTTCTGGTTCTGGTTCTGGGCCTTGGGCGGCGGCGGCGGGGGCGGCTGGAGGCGGGGCCCGAAGAAGAGGTCCATCTGGTCGCGGATGTAGGGCGCCTTGTGGGAGAGGTCGACGCCGAGCCGCGCCTGCGCCTGCTGGAGCACGGCGGCGAGCGAGGCCGCCTCCCCGGCGCCGCCGCCGCCGGCCTCGAGCGCGCCCCGGAGGAGCGACTCCACGCAGGCGGCGATATCCTGGTCCGACACCATGGCCGCCGCGCGAAAAAAACTCAAATCTCGCCCCGCCAAAACCCACCGCGATTCCCCTCCCTCCCTCTCTCTCTCTCTCTCTCTCTCTCTCTCTACCCCTCTCTGTCTCTGCAGCTTGGTCTCCCCCCCTTTGTCGCCCCCCCCCCTCTCTCTCTCTCTCTCTCTCTAGCTCCGCCCCTTTCTCTCTCCTGATTTCCCCTGGGGTGAGGCTTTCTCTCTCCTCCTCCTCGCCTAATCTATTTGTTAAGTAGGGTTTCGTCGCGAGGGGGGCGGCGGAAAGGGCCGCACGGCGCAGCCGGCCACGCAGCCGCTGGCCAATGGGGGCCGGGGCGCGTGGGGCCCACGCGTCATCGGGGGGGTGGCCGGGCGAGCCGCGTGTGGAACGGGGGGACTCGGTGCGGAATGGCGAGAGTGCCCCCCGGTTTTGGATATGCGGTTGTTGAGGAGGCGTGGGATGCGTTTCTGCGCCTGTGGGCCCCGCCGCCCACCCGCCCGCCGGGGACGTGTCCAGTCTACGGTTGCGGGGAGAGGGGAGGGGAGAAGAAGGAAACCCCTGCGGCGGGGCGGGACGTGGGCTGAGCCGAAGCTATGGATGGGCTAAATGAGAAGAAGGAATTGGACGTACATTGGCAAATAGGCCAGCCCACTCTAGCGCGAGCGGTTTTTTTTTTACTTTTTTCGGATTTTCTATTAAAAACAGGGATTTTTTTACAGAGATAAATATTTAAAACTCTATTATAAATAAAAATAAATATTTTATTAATTTGTTCAGTACGTACAAAGAAAATGCTCACATTGAATTAAAAAAAGTTCAGTGTGTACTAAAAACGAGTCCATTGTATAATTGTAAATGTTTAGTGTATATTAAAATTGTTCACTATACGTTAAAGAATTGCTGATCGTGTGCTAAAAAAACTGGTCACCATGTATTAAAAAGTACAAAAGAAATGGAAAAGGAAAAAATGAAAGTAAGATAAGCAAAACAAAATCATAACAAAAAAGCTGCAGTAAAGTAGCGAGCAAGAAACAACAAGAAAAAACCCAAACTGCACCGGTCCAACTCGTCTAGGTGGTGGGTGGCGCGGCGCTACAGGGTGTGAATAGGATCCACTCCAATGAGCCTGCTCGGAGATTGTCGTATCCCCTCCCTTGTTTGCCCTTGAAAGTTCGGGTTGTGGGCTGCATAGACAGTGCCCCGCGCATGTTTTACAAAGTGCGTGTGTTTTAAAAAAAGGAGTGCGAGTGACCAGGTTTGCCCCAAAACGTTTCTCTTAAATAAATGCCCTATGTAAGGGCATAAATGAACGCCCCCAAATGTCTGCGGGCGTTCTTCGGACGTGTCCGTACCCATATACATCATTCAACCCTATACCTCATATAAGGCTGACACCGAGTCATTTCACTAGGTCATAGATTTTTTTAAAACAATGCAAAAGATCGCTAATAATAACTAAAAACTATTCTAATAAAGCCGACTCCTCGTTGTCTGAGGTGAGGTCGATGACCCCGCATAGGAGGAGTCGGCCCATCGTCATTGGCCATTGGCGCGAACTCACGAGAGTTGTCGATGTGTGACTCTTTTGGCATGGTCATCGTGCTGCTTCGTCTCCACGTCATCCTTGGACTCAAGCTCCTCGAAGAGGAAGGCACGCAGCGCCTCGTTGATGCGGAGCTCTCGGTTGACCGTGAGGGCCCTCCGCACGGAAGCGAGCACTACCTGTTTCTCGTTGACAAATTATAAGTCTGCGAGGAGCGCCACGAGGGCAGCAGCATCTGCGCTCCACCTCCAGTTGCTCCATGACCGCGCGGGGCTCATCTAGGAGTGTGGTCGAACTTGTTGTCTCTTGCACTAAGAAGTGGTCGACCGCCCCATCAGCCGGAGCCGCGACCTCGACGGTCATCGCCTCCTCCTCCACGGGCGTCTCGTCATCCTTCGGGACATCCGCTAGCGCCATGGGGTAACCTTCCTACTCCTTCTACGAGCTCGGCTCCGGAGACCTTGTATGTTGGCTCGCCTCAATACGAGCCTGCCATCGGGCGTCCAGAACATGGACCCCCACTACGATTTCAACGCGACACATCGGCGTCAACTTCTTGTATCGCGTTATCTTCATCCACGGCATGGTGACGACAAACGGCGGATGACAAACTATGGGGCTTGGACCACGAATAGAGGTGAGAAAATGTAGAGAATGGGTTCGGAGGTAGAGTTTGGGGGGTGCCCAACCGACTTTTTAATAGCCCATTATGCTCCTCGATGCGCCTCGTCGGTTGTCATACCATGAACATGGTATGCCTGGAACAGCGAAGGTTTGTCGCGGGGTGGTGAGAGTCGATGAGACGGTCTAAATGTGGCGATGCTTCTATAATCGACCAAAGTTTTAGGTGGGATCGGGTTGTAGGACTCCAACGTGGCGGACGTTTGGAATTCCCCATGCCTCCCACAAATTTTTGGGTGGACTGTGGGGGTTCAGACGTCCAAATGGGTCCAGCCCAAGACGAGAATCTGTGTTGGAGGCCTAAAAGTGTCCATACCGTTTGATCTAAACATATAGAAGAGATTTGGTGAGCCGCTTTGGAGATGTCTTAAGGCAATCCATGAGGAAATCCTCCATACCCCATGTCCACCCACCTGTTTATGGAAAACTTTATCTTTGATTTGGAGGTAACAATGGAGAGGTAGCACGGGGGGAGGCCGAAGGTTTCTAGTACGACATCGATGTTGGCTCAAAGATTAATATTCATGTAGTTGTCTCAGAGACACAATTGAGATGTATGGTTCATGTGGTATGCATATGGGAGGATGACACTTACAAGGGCACACCATTGTCTTCAATATCATCACTCATCCCGAGTAGTCTCGCAACTATGGCATGCAGAGAGGCTCTCAATCTCATGGGTGACCTTCATTTTTGGCTAGTATTGTGTCTGGCCTCTGACTATCCGGAGGTTACACATGGTATCCAAGGGTCGACAAAATGCTTATACGGTCAAATCCTTGAGGATATCAAGATCGATGCAACGACCGAGAGAGAATTGTCTTTAGACATGGGAGTGAGAAATCTAACACCGAGGCTCGTGATATGTCTCGTTTAACAACTAACCATTAATCGAACATCATGTTTGGTTCACGAGAGGGGGTGAAAATGGAGCAAAAGCAGACGGAACTAAGTGTTGCCACATGTGTTTTCATATTTCTTTTCGAAAGTGGAAACGAATATAGAAACCCCGGAAACAAATACTAACGGGAACAAATGGATAGCAAATATGGTGCAAACTCGGATACAGAATTGGATGTGTGTAATAACTAAAAGACCCCTTGAACCATTGAGAGAAACACAAGCAAACCAACAATAATTTAGATTGATATCACTATAATATATATATATATCGATGTTTTCCTAAGTCATTGCCATAACACCTAAACCAGCCGCACCACATGGTCACGCCTGGACACTACAACAAGGATGAGTGAGTGGCATGTGGAATGCTTTACCATTGATAGGTGTATGGCGCATATCATGTTACTGGTGGCACGGATTTGTAAAACATAGAACAGAATTAGGTTAGGTATTAGCGTTCTGGTTGTTGGACCATGATATGGGTTTATTGTGTGTCGACTTGAGCTACATAATGAATATAGATAAACGGAAAGTTCCCCTGACGGGCTCCTGTACTCGGGGTACCTAACATAAAGGGGCCCGACCTTGCTAGATACACAAGGCCCGCTAGGACCAGACTAGGAGGAAGCCCTAAGAGGTGGGGGCGACCTTCGTGCTCTCCAAGACTAGAGGGCGGCGGCGCCGTAGATGACATCTACCCCCATGTAAACCATATACCTCTCATGTCTATAAGGGAGATCTAGGTCCTCATTCATCATCCAATCTTAGATCCAAACTCTCGGTAGTAATTCGGTACACCATTGTAATCCTCTCCATGAGGTATCCCTTCACCATGAATAACAAGAAGAAGAAGGATGTAGGGGATTACTCTTCGGAGGCCCAAACCTGGGTAAATAGTGTGTGCAGACTCCGTCTCGGTACTTCTGATCTCATCATGAACCCTACCGCCAGGCCAATCCCTCACGTTAGTTGGCGCACCAAGTAATGGCGTTGTGATTGGAGACCTAACCCGGTGCGGAGAATCAGAAGAGGACGGCAAGCTCCCGCCAGGCCAATCCCTCATGTTCGACTCTTTTGAGCTGGTCTCCAATGGATCAGGTCGACTTTTCGACATCTCGCCCTCACACCCCGTCAACCACATGTACGATGAGAACCCTAGCCCTAACCACCTCGTGTGGAAACACGAGCGAGGCGTTGTACAGGCTCCACAAAGCCGTCAGCCCGCTCGCGAGACATCCGTGAATATGATATCCACGACGGCGGATACACGCCGAAACCAGAAACTTGGGCGATAGGCGATCTACGCAGCAGAAAACACAACCAACGAGCGACTTGCGTGGACCTAGGAAATGGTGAACTTCGACGTCGGGGATCACCTCGAGGACGTCGTCCATCCAGGCAAGCATGCCTTGGTGCTAGATCCAATCATGGGGGGTTGCTGCCTCTCATGCGTCCTAATGGATGGAGGCCACGACCTCAATATTATCTTCACTAACACCCTAGAGAAGATGAATATCTTAGTGTCTAGCCCACATAGGTCGGACGTACGTGTGGTTTCATGGGGTGGTGTCGGGACGCCCAATGTCTCCCCTACGGTAGATTGAGATCGAGGTCATCTTCAGAGACGAGCACAACTACCGAAGCAAAATCGTACAGTTTAGGTCGCTCCTTTTCAGAGCGGCTAGCACATGATCCTGGGCAGGCCTGCATATGTGAAATTCATGGCGGTCCCATCCTACGCCTATCTACAGCTAAAGATGCCGGGCTCGAATGGCACAAATACCTTACGGGGGAGCTCAAAAGGCCTACGAAGCTGAGGTTGCCAACGTGGAACTCGATGAGGCCGCCTTGGCCTCCGCCGAGCTCGCCAAGATAAGGAAACGGATAGGGTCATTAGAGCCAAGCTCCCATAGAAACCAAGGTCAGGCCGTGCTCTTCCCAGCCAAACAAATAAAAAAATTCTAGAAACCGACCTCATGTCATAGGATTTTGCCTTAATCCCTTCAAAACATGTAACCAAGTGTTAGTTACCAAATGAAGTAACACAAGTGTTGTAAGTTATGAATCTCATAAGAAGACGCTAACTAGTCAATAATATTGTCTAATCAGCCAAACCAAACACTGGTCATGGCTACCATTATTTGTTGTCGTTTCCTTAGCCAGGTAGTCATCCTTTCTTGGGATTTTACTGGGCCGTGCACGTGTGTTGATGAAGCGGAGATTCGTGCGTGCCTTGCCGGGCTCTATGTTGGTATCAGTCTCAATAAACCCATTATTGTAGAATCCGATAGCTCTTTTGTGCTCTCTTTTCTTGCAAATAATTTTCTTGTCAGATCTCTTTTGTTGATCTTAAGTGGGAAGCACGGAGCATTATGAAGCTTATAAATAATCTCAAGATCGTTAAGATCAAACGCTAGACAAACATGGCAGCTTATGAGATCGCCAAATTTAGGTTTGACAATAGGTCGGACGGTCTTCTTTACTGCTCCCTCCGTCACGGTTTAGTAGGCGCGCTTGCAAATTCTCTGGGACCTAGATGGTTATCTATTGGTTGTGAGATGGGCTAAGAAATAGCATTCACACTACGCATGCATATAAAAATAGTATATCGGAGTACTAATAGCTACTAGAAATAAATGCAATGCGCCCTAAACCTTGTCTATTATGAAAACGCACGCAAATTTAACTGTGCCTTCTAAACTGTGCCGGAGGGACTATAGTGTTTTGACCCGCGTGGCGTATTCTTTAATGAACGATTGTAAGCATGTTTTAAGCTGATTAATATATGAGGGTGTTTTTTTTAAAGTAGCAACATAAGCATTGTCATAGGCTCACAATGCATAATTCGTGTATCCAAAAGAACCCTCAAAGCTTGGGGAGCAACTTATATTTGCACATACATATAATGCATGAAAATCTGACAAAATAACACATGTTTGTGCGTTCTTGACACGAACGACACGATAAACATGTGTTATCTTGTCAATTTCACCATTGTACATGGTACGCTTAGACTTGGCGCATCAAACTTACCGATGCACTAGCTGTCTTTGATTAAATAAAGTTACCGAAGTTTCAAAAAGTATATTATCTCACATTTTCATGTTTTTCTGAACTTTTTTCCTTTTTTGCAGATTTGCAGAAGAAAGAAATGACAAATAAAACCGCCCGACCGCAACCAGGAAGGTACTGTAGACACGACAGGGGATATTTGGTCGATTTCGAGAAACCAGCGCAGCAAAACCCTCCAAAAATCCACCAAAACCCTAGAGTATTGCACGCCAGATCCCCTCTCCTCTCCTCCCGGCCACCTCTCCCCATCCCCATTCCCCCCACGGCCAAGGGAAAATGGCGCCGTCCACCTCGTCGGCCTCCGCCCTCCTCCACCTCCCAGGCCTGCCTCCCCGTGGACCCCATAGAGGCGGGTGCCGGAACCAGCCGCGGCGGCCGCGCCATGCGGCCGTGCGGTGCTCCTTCGCGTTCGCGCCCGTGGAGACGGCGAGGATAAAGGTCGTTGGCGTGGGAGGCGGCGGCAACAACGCCGTCAACCGCATGATCGGCAGCGGCCTCCAGGTAGTGCGGTGCCCCTTGCTTGGACCCCCTCCCCTCCCCCCGCGGAACCGGGGTTGCTTTCTGTCCCGTGCTCGGCGTGTAGATCCATTTCATAGTCTGATTTGAAATTCGAACTTAGCAAGTGAACGAGTTAATCCGCGGCATTGTGTCCGTGCTCTGAATCCATTTCCCGAGGCCACCGCTCGTAATGCGCTTTAGTTCAGCATACGAGTCTATGTAGGCTGATGTGAAGGTGTGTGTATGCGTACTACACTGTTCCCTAATAAACAACGAAATGTGTGCTTATAGATTGGAAATTATTCCTTGCCTCCTTAGAAGCATCCAGGGGAGTCTTAAAGCAGTATAATTCGACAGTAATGATGACTGCACATTCCTTGTCTGATTTCTCAAATACTGATGACTGCATTATACAATTTCAGGGTATCGAGTTCTATGCTATAAACACAGACTCCCAGGCTCTTGTGAATTCCCAGGCGCAGCATCCGCTACAAATTGGAGAACAATTGACTCGTGGGCTGGGTAATACTTTCTGTTTTCTTATGAAAGAATGCTGTCTTTACAGATATTTTCCTGTTAAAGGCGCCACCTCTAATGCAAACTTGTGTTGATGCCCTGCAAAATAGAACAAAAAACAAACAGTATACCAGATGACACATGGCTACTGACTGTAACTTCCATTGCAAATAGCAAATATGTTAACTAGACTGACTTATGTTCGTGCAAACAGGTACTGGTGGAAATCCTAATTTGGGAGAACAGGCTGCCGAGGAATCGAAGGAAGTGATAGCCAATGCCCTCCGAGATTCGGACCTTGTCTTCATAACAGCTGGGATGGGAGGGGGTACTGGCTCCGGTGCTGCTCCAGTTGTTGCCCAGATAGCAAAGGAAGCCGGTTATCTTACTGTTGGTGTTGTCACCTACCCATTCAGCTTTGAAGGACGCAAGCGCTCTCTACAGGTATGTATTTGAACCTGAATATAAATCATTTTTGGTGTCCTGTTGAACAATATTTGGTATATTTGATTAAGGTTGGAATGACTTTTGCATACATCACTTCTTTTTTATCACATAGAAGACTGCTATGCAAACACCAGCTACAAGAGTTAGCCCTACCTCTTGCAATGTCATTTTCAGTCCTTACAGTAGTCTTAGCGTCAGTCCCCTAATGCTGCTGTATACAATTTGTTGCTATTTGTTTTGTGAAAATACCCCTAAAACGCATTTGATTATTAACTACCCATCATCTGCTGATATGGATTCATTTGATTGCTAGTCATTGGAATTTCTGTTTGCAGTGCTTGGTATTTGTTTTGGTGAAGGGGAGCCTTGGCGCAGTGGTAAAGCTGCTGCCTTGTGACCATGAGGTCACGGGTTCAAGTCCTGGAAACAGCCTCTTACAGAAATGTAGGGAAAGGCTGCGTACTATAGACCCAAAGTGGTCGGACCCTTCCCCGGACCCTGCGCAAGCGGGAGCTACATGCACCGGGCTGCCCTTTTAGTGCTTGGTATTTGTTTTGGACCACTCCTGCTTAAGTAGCCTTTGTTTTTCTCTAGTTTTTTAAATTTCTTACCACGTCAGGCACTCGAAGCATTGGAGAAGCTGGAAAGAAGTGTTGACACTCTGATTGTGATCCCAAATGATCGGTTGTTAGATATTGCTGATGAGAATATGCCCTTGCAAGACGCGTTTCTCCTTGCAGATGATGTCCTTCGGCAGGGTGTCCAAGGAATATCAGACATTATCACGGTAGGTTTTGCCCTTCTCTATGCTGCAGTTACTTAGTTGTGACTAGCACAATGTACATGTGTTTTTGCTATGGTTAAAAACAACACTGTATGCTTAAAAAGATTGTTTTTGCTATTGTTAAAAAACAATACTGTATGCTTAAAATGATTTTTAGTTCCAAGTTTTCCCTCATTCCAACCAGCTGTGACAAATTCAACATGTGGTGTAAGCCACACATGAATAGATCGCCATGACCAATTGACATCTTCATAGTAGTAAGATGACATAATACTTATCTGAAACTCTGCAGATACCTGGGCTCGTGAATGTTGATTTTGCCGATGTGAAAGCTGTGATGAAAAATTCTGGAACTGCCATGCTCGGCGTTGGTGTTTCTTCCAGCAAAAACCGTGCCCAAGAAGCTGCCGAGCAGGCAACTCTTGCCCCTTTGATAGGGTCGTCCATTGAGGCAGCTACTGGTGTCGTGTACAATATCACCGGCGGGAAGGACATCACTCTGCAAGAAGTGAACAAGGTGTCTCAGGTGTGTGTGTACGACTCCTTACTGTTATCTTTGAATAATCTTTGAAGAATTGGCCATGAGAACGTCGAGAATATTTAGGTGGTTGACATGGATGGGATGTACTGTTCAACTGCTTTGGAAGTAACCACCACTCATCCCCTTTCTGCAGATCGTGACAAGCTTGGCTGATCCCTCGGCCAACATAATTTTCGGAGCTGTGGTCGACGACCGTTATAACGGCGAGATCCACGTGACCATCATCGCAACAGGATTTCCGCAGTCCTTCCAGAAGTCCCTTCTGGCTGATCC
The DNA here is from genome assembly GCF_018294505.1 of Triticum aestivum. Taxonomy (NCBI): domain Eukaryota; kingdom Viridiplantae; phylum Streptophyta; class Magnoliopsida; order Poales; family Poaceae; genus Triticum; species Triticum aestivum. The sequence goes on from NC_057797.1 coordinate 726,594,260, forward strand.
GAAGGGAGCACGGATACTGGAGGCGAAAGAAAAAGCGGCTAGCCTCACAACGGCTGCTGCGGTGCAACAACCTGCGGCGGCCGTCCCGACATGGTCCCGGAGGCTCTTCTCCTGAACGCTGTTCAGCAGGCAAACAACCTTGCGATTGTGAGGCTGTGGTTCTCACTTTCTCGAGGCAGTAGAGAGTTTTAGCCGGTGTTATTCTTTTTGGCTGTGTAAACACTCTGAAAACTAGTTTCGCGTAGTGATTAGGTTCTCGCCTAGTGTATGTATTGCTCAGACACTTGACTCGGTTGTTTTACAAAGTGTTCTGTTCGTTTATAGCTTTGGCAACCCCAGGGCTCGCCTGTTGCATTTTGTGGGTTTGTGTATGAGCATGTGTTCGATTGTTGAATTCAGCTAGATTCTGCGTGTTAGTGTATCCACGTTCTTGCTCGAAAACGAGGGGACTACGGAAATTGTCAAACTCTTTCAAATTTCATCCGTCTTTTCTAGTAAGGAAGCTACAAATAAGGCAATGATAATCCTACACCTACGAAGACTAACGTAAATATCTTACGTAACCTTCCATCAATGCTTCTCTCCCCCTTGATTTTAAGTGGGGTGGGGCCCGCCTTCTCTCTAACCTCAATATTAACATGCCAGCTGTCTAATTACGTAACAATTACGTTAAACCATTCGTAGGTGTAGCATTGCCCATAAGGCAACTATGAATTCTCATGGAGAGTTTGATCCAGTATCATATGGTGTGCGTACCCACCTATTTATATTGCCAAAATAGAGATGCTAAAATGCTGTCGACATACATGAGATTTATCTATTAGATCAAGAAAACCAGTCATGTCCAAGCAACATCCATCCATGTCCTGCCTGCAAATACAACTCTTTTTTTGAGGGAATGCAACACAACATTTTTTTGATTTTTTTTGAGGGGGTTTTATCGACGAGAATACATGCAGCACAGGTGCTCAACGCCGGACAAGAAAGTAGGAGTATCTCGTATTGCGTCGTGCCGCCTTTTTTTTTTAGGCAAGCCTCTGGCATTTGCTCCCCGGTAGTAGTATCACCGGGCCAAGAAGCCCAGAGGGTTGCCCGGCCGTGAGCCCATTGCCTCGGCCTTTTCCACCTACTTGCGGCTGCGCGGAGTTGAGGCTCGCACCTCCCCGGGAGATTAGTCCCACCTCGCTCCTCGATGTCTACGGCGCTAGGAGGGAGCAGTATATAAGGAGGACCAGGCCTTCCATTCGAAAGCACGCAGCTGCGCAGCGGGCACAAAGCGAACTATTCTTTCGCCTTTTACTAAAGAATACCGTGTGCACACTGCAATTAGCAGCATACGCTAATTTTTGAAGGGGATTCTCCTTCATTGGAGGGCCCCACAATTCAAATTTAAACATTAGCTACATAGTTTGGACATTTTAGTCTTCTGAATGCCCAAAGTCAGGCACAAGTAGCCCACTGGGGTGTATCCTATGCAAGAAGCAAGTCGTTTTACTTGCGGCTTCAGCAATAGAAGTAGAAGTGTAGAACACAAAGTGCTGAACCCACATACCATGAAAGCATTTTACTTGCCATTTTATAGATGAACTTGCTCCAAACAAGAACAAGATCAACCAGCTGATACATACTATACCGAGGGTGGCAGATTAGAGATGTTTTAGGCTATGTGGCCCGTTGTCTGCACACAGTTTGTATGCAGCTGGTCTTCCTTTGTACTGTCGAGTTGTACCCTGTACTGCCCCTTCTTCATGAATGGAAAGCAGATTTGGCATTTTCGTTCGAAAACCCGTGAAAGATCTCATATTCTAAAACATCCCTCCTTCGGGAAATTACCTGGCGCTCCCATCTTCGAGAAGATCTGATCCTGATGACCCATAGGACAAAGCAAATGCATATACACAAACTGAAGGCATGGATTCTTCAAAAGCGTTGATCCCATGCTTCTTATCCGTTTTTAACTTACCTGTGTAAATTTTACCTTTTACTTGCCCCTTAACTGATGAACTTTTGTACTAACCATACTAGTTTTTATATATAAATTTCATAGTAGGATATTTACCTATTGTTTCAGGTAAAAAACACTTTGGCATTTGATCACAAAAATTCATAGTCATCAAGTACGTTGATTTACTGTAATAAGTACACCCAAAAACCAAGAAGAAAACACATGAAAGATGAGCACTTTGACTCAAAAATGGAAAATGGCATTACCAATGAAGCCAAAAGGCTTATTTTTGTTGCCATCACAGTATTTTGGATTGAATCCAAAATACTGTGATGGCAACAAAAATAAGCCTTTTGGCTTCATTGGTAATGCGGTAATGTTGCTATGTGCTAATGTGCTATGTTTGATATCTATGTTGTTACATGTTTGGTATATATGTTAGTGTTTTGCTCTTTGCTAATGATAAATTCGATTCTCCATCTTCAACAGTTTTGCTTCCTCCTTGCCCCATGACCAAGCCACCGTCATCAAGATAGACATGCATTAAATTAAATGCGTGTGGGTTTCGACACACCATTAGCACGTGTGCCACTTACTAGTGGTGTCTGACCCACACACCACTACTAGACTTTTTCACACACCACTAGTAAAAGGATTGTGTACTAGTGTAGGAGTGGACAAACGACCAATACATGGGCGTGGTCCTGGAATCATGGGTTATTGTGGTAGGTGTTCGGTCTGGCTAATACACCAGATCAGTTGACATGTGTTTCTTATTTTTGAGATCGGTGGTTGGATGTTTATAACTTTGATGAGATTTTTTAGACTATCTCCCTATTTTAAAGCAACATTTTACTATTAGTATATACAAGATAGAAATCCACACCGTGTGCACACCATAAACCACAACATATACTAATATTTTAAGGAGATTCTTCTTATTTGGAGGACCAACAATTCAATCGTATATTTTGTGAAACACTTCCTACTTCCCAAAATATAATGCACGCTTGACTTTTTCTGATCTTTAACACACAACTATTCTAGTGGAGTTTAGTCTGTTTGATGACCTAATTGACCGGCGGGTCCCACTTTTCAAGTGCTAATGTGCCCAAAAAATGCCAATTGGGCACATGAGAAACTATCTAATACGGTCGACCGGGTAAGATTTCGGCTGGTCGCGCGCACATGCACATGTGAATATGCCCCCCCACGCCACCGCTTCTCTGCTTCGCCTTATCTTTTTCCAACGCAGCGCGACCACTAGTTGCAGCCCCATCTTTCTCCTCCCAATCCCCTACCTCCGAACGCACCTTCACGGCCATGGTCATCCCACATCACGACATTCTCCCCGGCGAGCTGCTCCTCATGCGGTGCTCGTGCGGCTCTTACCTCCCCAAGGTTGCGGCGCTCGCGTGGCTCCTGTCTCTGAAGGAAATATGCCCTAGAGGCAATAATAATGTTATTATTTTATTTCCTTATATCATGATAAATGTTTATTATTCATGCTAGAATTGTATTAACCGGAAACATAATACATGTGTGAATACATAGACAAACAGAGTGTCACTAGTATGCCTCTACTTGACTAGCTCGTTAATCAAAGATGGTTATGTTTCCTAACCATGAACAAAAGAGTTGTTATTTGATTAACGGGATCAGATCATTAGGTGAATGATCTGATTGACATGACCCATTCCATTAGCTTAGCACCCGATCGTTTAGTATGTTGCTATTGCTGTCTTCATGACTTATACATGTTCCTATGACTATGAGATTATGCAACTCCCGTTTACCGGAGGAACACTTTGTGTGCTACCAAACGTCACAACGTAAATGGGTGATTATAAAGGAGCTCTACAGGTGTCTCCAAAGGTAGATGTTGGGTTGGCGTATTTCGAGATTAGGATTTGTCACTCCGATTGTCGGAGAGGTATCTCTGGGCCCTCTTGGTAATGCACATCACATAAGCCTTGCAAGCATTTCAACTAATGAGTTAGTTGCGAGATGATGTATTACGAAACGAGTAAAGAGACTTGCCGGTAACGAGATTGAACTAGGTATTGAGATACCGACGATCGAGTCTCGGGCAAGTAAAATACCGATGACAAAGGGAACAACGTATGTTGTTATGCGGTCTGACCGATAAAGATCTTCGTAGAATATGTAGGAGCCAATATGAGCATCCAGGTTCCGCTATTGGTTATTGACCGGAGACGTGTCTCGGTCATGTCTACATTGTTCTCGAACCCGTAGGGTCCGCACGCTTAAGGTTTCGATGACAGTTATATTATGAGTTTATGAGTTTTGATGTACCGAAGTTAGTTCGAAGTCCCGGATGTGATCACGGACATAACGAGGAGTCTCGAAATGGTCGAGACATAAAGATTGATATATTAGACGACTATATTCGGACACCGGAAGTGTTCCGGGTGATTTCGGAGAAAACCGGAGAGTCGGAGGGTTACCGGAACCCTACCGGGAGAAGTAATGGGCCATATGGGCCTTAGTGGAGAGAGAGGGGCAGCCAGGGTGGGCCGCGCGCCTCCTCCCCCCTGGTCCGAATTGGACTAGGAGAGGGGGGGGGGGGGGGGGCGGCGCCCCCCTTTCCTTCTCCCTCCCCACTTCCTCCCCCCTCCTAGTAGGAGTCCTACTCCTACTAGGAGGAGGACTCCTCCTGGCGCGCTAATAGGGGCCGGCCGGCCTCCTCCCCTTGCTCCTTTATATACGGGGGCAGGGGGCACCCCTAGACACACAAGTTGATCCACGTGATCATATTCTTAGCCGTGTGCGGTGCCCCCTTCCACCATAATCCTCGATAATATTGTAGCGGTGCTTAGGCGAAGCCCTGCGACGGTAGTACATCAAGATCGTCACCACGCCGTCGTGCTGACGGAACTCTACCCCGACACTTTGCTGGATCGAAGTCCGGGGATCGTCATCGAGCTGAACGTGTGCTAAAACTCGGAGGTGCCGTAGTTTCGGTGCTTGATCGGTCGGGCCATGAAGACGTACGACTACATCAACCGCGTTGTGCTAACGCTTCTGCTGTCGGTCTACAAGGGTACGTAGATCACACTCTCCCCTCTCGTTGCTATGCATCACCATGATCTTGCGTGTGCGTAGAATTTTTTTGAAATTACTACGTTCCCCAACAGTCTCTCTCACGGATACAGCGGGGCAATGTGGCGGGCGGTGGTACAGCTGGGGGTAACATCGGCCATGTGTGCTTTGTGATGGGTGGTTCGGTGAGTAGTAGCTACAACGACGTAACAACAAGATGTTGCTAGTGATGGAGGCGACGGCCCCCGGTGCTACAACCGGTTAATTGACGGAGCAGTCCGAGTGAAAATCCGCAACCACCAGATGCCAGCGGTGGAGGCGGCAACCTCCGGTGCTGCAACCGGTGATTTTTTGCTGGAACCAGCCTGTGGAAAAAACCTACATCCACACTTGACCAGTACTGGAACTGGACGACCATTGGAGTCGTCTCACTGGCACCGACCTTTTGTTTTGCTGCGACTGGGAAAAAATTAACCGGATCTGGCGAGGTTCTTTTGAAGCAACCGTCGGCCGCGACACATTTTTTTGCTGGCATTGTTTTTCTTTTTCCTCACCACCGGCAAACACCATTTTCACGCTGAGTTTTTGTTGATGAACATAGTGGTGGAACCCCACGACGGTGGCGAGCCAGAGGCGGTGACGTCGGGAATGCTACAACCATGACGACCACGTGGTGGAACCGGCTGATGGAGAGCTGCAAACGGCAGGATCGGGAGCTTCACAGGCAGTCGTGCTGCAATTCTGACAGCCGCGGGTAAGGGGCACAAGCCGGCAGTGCGGCGACGCACACGGTGGTGCTGCAACCGAACAAAGAGGAGGCAGAGGGAGGACGGACGTCGCGCTGGGGGTCGTTGGACGTGAGCGGGGAGAGAAATGGGAGGCCCCAGGCGTTGACCTTGCCGGGGGGAGAAGACCCAATCTGGGCTGCATCGGACGGCTCGTGGGAGGCCAATCCGACGGCCGGCCCGCGCCTAGCGTTGGCCTTGGGCACATTGACAAAGTCGTCGACGCCGTCGTTCAAAGCAAATTTCATCTAGTAAAAAATTACGAGATAACACACAGGCACAAATTAATTGACCACGCCCCACATGCTCGCTCAACGCCAGCTCGTCCGTCCCGCTCATGACGTGCGGCAATCACCGCGGCCAAAAGTCCACATCCGTACGTGTATCCGGTTGTTCTCATTTGTATTTTGTTAAACAATGTTTCATTATTGAATAATATATAGGATAAATCACAACAAATTCTCACTCAAGGCTCCAAATACATGAGCTCAATCACGCATGCAGCAATGCAACCAAAGCTTCATGCGCCGCGACGTCCGGCGCAACCGAGCTAGAAATGGCCTCCGCCGTTCACGGCCGCCGTCGCCAGCTCCCACGCCTCCAGCTTGGACACCTTCACGGCCCCGGCGCCGTAGTTGAACGCGTACAGCCGGCTGCTGCCCGTCGCCGCGTGCTCCGGGTACACCCGGGCCGTCATGCACGCCCTCCCGCCGTCGCCGAAGCTCTCCACCACCGTGTGATCAATCTGCATTTCTCCGTACACGATTAGTTAACGTGGCCCGGATCGCCTTGTGATGTGACAAATGCTGTAGAAAAGAACTCACCAAGGTCCTCAGCGAGATGCTCCTCTCCTTCTCCACGTCCACGTCCAGAAATGCGCCGTAGGATGGCTTGTTTATCCCCTCCTTCCTCGACGATCTGTGCATTTTTCATGTTCGCCAAGAACAATTACAGCATGTACCAGAAGTATCTTTTTCATGTTCGGATCAGATTTTGGCAGGGGAAAATCACCTTGTCAGATCGGTGCACATGAGGACCTTGAACTTGCCATCGTGCTTGAACACCCTGAAGAAGACGGCGGTGTGCTCCTCCAGGTCGCCGGAGGCCAAGACCAGCAGCCCGAACGGCCCGACTCCGCCGCGCCCGGACGCGCCCATCTCGGCGGCCAGCCCCTTGGGATCCTGCAGCCACTTGGGGTCCAGCGTCTCGGCCTCCTCCAGGTTCGGGATCTCGAACACCGCCTGCACGTCCGCCTGCGAGCTCACGATGCCGGCGACCTCCTTCCTGCCGCCGGCCTCCACCTCCGTCGCCCACTGCAGGCCCACCCGCTTCCTCCTCAGCGTCTCGATCTCCTCGATCGGCCACTGCACCAGCCGCTTCCCGTCGGCGTCCAGCCAGATCGCCCTCGGGAACGCCTGGATGCCCGCCCAGCCCCTGGCCACGCCGCCGCCGTCGTTCTCGTCCACCCACGCCCACAACACGCGCCGCTTCTTGCGGGCGTCGTAGAAGGACTTGGACGCGTACAGGTGGCCGTGGTCCAGCCGGCGCCAGTTCCCGGGGTCGTCGCCGCGCTCGGGCTCCGCCGACACGAAGGTGTCCTCGACGTCGTCGTACCGCCCGACCATGTAGTGGTCCTCCTTGGCGAAGTCCGTGAGCTTCAGCACGTGCAGCACCCCGGCGCCGCTCGCCGACACGTCGAGCCCCTCCGCCGCACCGGGCGGCGCCATGGGGAACAGGTCCGGGCACTCCAGCACGGGCACGTCCCGCGAGCTGGCGTGCAGAGGCGCGGCGTTGCGCTCCCAGCGGAGGAAGTCCGCGCTCCGGTACACGAGCAGGGAGCCCACGCCGCCGACCTCGGCGACGACGCCGACCCTCCACAGGCCGTCGCGGCCGAGCCACGCCTCCGTGGGGTCGCGGAAGTTGTTGCCGGTGACGTCCGCCGGCATGGGCATGACCGGGTTGCAGTCGGGCTTCTCCCACTCGCGGAGGAGCGGGTCGGCGGGGTTCTTGGCGAAGGCCACATTCTGGACCTGCACCCTGTTGGCGTCGATGCCGGTGTAGAGGATGGCCGGGCGGCCGCCGGGGAGGACGGTGGCGGAGCCCGACCAGCAGCCGTTGGCGTCGAACGGGGAGGTGGGGTCGAGCGCATTGCCGACGTCGGCCCAGTTCACGAGGTCGCCGGAGACGGAGTGGCCCCATGAGAGCGTGCCGTCGCCCCAGGTGGCGCCGTGGGGATTGTACTGGTAGAAGAAGTGGTACATGCCGTTGTGGTACAGTGGCCCTGCGCGTACGAAGGAAAATTTCTGTCAGTCCGTCACTCCGCCATTAATCTTGCAGCAAACCAAGATCCATGATATCATTCGCTAACTAACTAACAAACAGCGCTTTCCCCAAATTGATTCGACAATAACATCTAAGAAGAGGAACATAAAATGCGGGAGAAATCACACATACCGTTGGGATCTGTTTCGTTGCCGTCGATCCATGGCGTGTTCGTCCAAATCCAGGGACGCAAACGAGGATCGCAAAATGGTCAGAATGACTCCCACAAAATCAAAGTGGATGGAACACGATCCGCATACCATTCTGCCAGAACTTGGCCGGCTGGAAGTGGTAGGCGGTCCGGCCATTGCGCGGGTGCTCGAGTCCATTCATGGTGCGGACCGGAGAAGAAGACAAAAGCTCTTGTTGATGTTGCCAATGGGAGGGAAGACAGAGCTTGCTGTTGGTTTGCAGGATCTCGGAGGAGTTGATGCGAACTTTATAGCCGTTGGGATCTCAATGTTTAACCGAGTCAATAAGACTTGGGCCCAGTGGACAGCGATGTCTGGTTTCAAAATTTGGTTTGCTCAAGATATCAAGCAAAGCCAGTTGCCATCCCAGGTCCCAAAGTGATAGGATTACCGCCCAATGGGCAATGTTTAATCGTATTATATTCTCGCGTGACGCGCTTACCGCTGGCTGATGACTAGGACGGTTGATGATCAGGTGCGATGCTTAGTTCAGAGGTCGCTTACCTCCGCGGCACGGAGCAACCCCGCCATCATCTTCCGACGAAACTTCCCAATCACAAGAATTCTGCCCAACTATGTGTATATATATAAATCGCTCACACGCTCTTTCAGAATTCAATATGCCATCAAAACAACATACACATACATCACTGAAACACGAAAGCATCCCACGTCACGGCGACGCGGTTTCAGCCGTTTCCGGGGGTAACTTTTTTATTGAAGAAACTCTCATTCTTTGTCTTTGCATCTATCTCAACCTAGACTGATCTACTACTTAGCAAGGGCATGTAAGCGCTGGGGGCACTCACCTGGCTAGGCCTGCGGCCTGCTCGATTTGCCTCGCGATTCGTGAAATAGTTGAATCCCACACGAGGGCACGGTGAAATAAAATCTCTTAAAAATCTATAAGTTTCAACGATGAAACTTACTGTTTTTGCATCTACAAATGCCAGGTTTCAGAGATATAATTTCAAGTGATTTTTTCTGTCAGTCGTTGACACAAAATAACTGATTTTTATTGATCGATCGTACTAGGTTTCCACATTCAAACTTAACATATATTTTTTAAAGTCCTCAAAATATATTAAAATGGATCTTATTTAAAAGCATTGGTCAAGAGAAACATGAATATGACAACATAACTTAATTTATAATTTTGGTTTAAAACATATAGAACTTTGAAAATCGGAAGCCGTAATAAAAAGTCGGCACCAAGAACCTGAGTGTCCCCGCATTTGCGTACCGCAAATCCTTGTCCGTTTAAGGCCAACTCCAACACGCCATGGATTTGGTCAACATTTCATCCATTTGGGTATGCTGGAGGCGCGTTGTCCGGCCGCGTCCGCGCTAATCTAGCCGGTGAGCCCGGTGAGCCCAACCGGCTGACCCATTTGGTCCGCACGACTGTTGGAGGATAACTTTTCACACATTCTATGATAGTTTTAACAGAAGTTCACAACGAAATAAAAATCACTTAGTTTTAATATTACGATAAATAGTTCACAGCCAAATAAAAATCTCATAGTTTACAACCCGAATAAATCTTAAATTGTCATAAATACATTGAAAGAAAAGACCTGATGCATTATTGGTTGCTAAGGTGAGTCCACATATGCTCAACCAAATCATTTTGAAGTTGAATGTGAGTTGTTCAATCACGCATTTTGTATGAAATTGGGTGAACTGTCAATCTCAGACTCAACATCTTCACCCTGGAAATCAAACCTTGGTTGAAGAGGCTGTCATCACACTCATCATCTACGCTCATGTTGTGCATGATCACACAAGTCGTCATCACCTCTCACATTTTCTTTGTGCTCCATGTTCTAATAGGTGCCAAATGATAGCCTATCGAGATTGGAGCACACTAAAAGCACGCTCCACATCCTTCCTAGTATTCTCGTGTGCTTGGGCAAACCTAACCCTCTTCTCCCCTACCGTCTTGGAGATTGTCTTCACAAGAGTTGACCACTGAGAATATATACCATCATCTATGTAGTATCCTTTGTCGTAGTGGTAGCCATTGATCTCAAAGTTGACCTCTGACAGTTGCCTTCTGCAAGCCTTTCGAATTGTAACATTCCAAAATTCTAAATTTTGGAATGTTATAATAAATAGATAGATTTGATAGATTGTGGTGTGATTGCTTGAGTGAAATTGAGTGTAACTCGAATTTTTTTAAAAGTTAAATGAGAGGGAATAAAAGGACTTTCCCAAACTTTCATTTTGCATTTTATGATCTCCATGAATTCAAATACTTTTCATCACAAAACCCTGGAGAGAAGATAACATGACTTCTTCCATTTAAATGAAGAGGGTATTTGAAAATATTTGAATTTCATTGGGAAATATTTCAAACCCAGAAACTTTATGCAAGTCAATGATTTTCATGAGAGAAGATAAAATGACTTCTTCAAAACATATGAAATATGAGTTGGAAGTTGTAAGAGAATTAAATTAAAAGTCCTTTTGAAATTATTTTCAATTTGGAGTTATTTGGGTTCATTTAAATTATTTTTCTCCAAAAATAAAATAAATGGAAAATAGGGTAAAATGATTCCCTACATCATAAAATTGGAGAGAAATAAATTTGAAATTATTTTGGCTTTTTTAAAATGATTTTTATTGGATTTTATTAGAGCAGTAGTATTGTTTGATTTACTTGAATTTTGTGTATTTTATTTGACATTAGAAAAATGTCTGTGTTGTAGAAAATTCTTTTTCTGAATATTTTGCTATATAATATGCCTATATAAAAATCTATTTTATTTTTTTATTCGGTTTTTCTTCTGTTTCTATTAAAAAAACTATATGTGCGGCCCATATTTATTTATCGCCTACACGTGTAGCATAGTGGCAGCGGGTAGCTCCTTTTTTTTCTACATGGGCCAGGCCCAGCCATCTTTTTCATTTTTTTTCTTAGGCCGAATTTTGTTTTTAAAAAAACTACAGCGCGGGGTCGGCCGAGTCCTTTAGGCCCGTGCGAGCCGTTTAGCCTTTTTCTTCTTTGTTTCGTTTATTTTCGTCTATATTTAATCCCACATTGCCTAGTCTTTGACCTCTAAGCCTCTTTTCCATCTATATATATAGACCCAATGAGCCTCCAAAAATCATCCGAATCAAGTTAAATCAATATTTTTGGTTGACTAGATTCATTAAAGAAAACTATTTTTTCTCTCCGGTGGGACTTCTGAAAATTGTCTCTTCTATTTGAAGTAGTCTTTTCTTTATCTTATAAAGGTATCTTTCTTCATTTTCTTTTTATACTTCCGTAGTTTATTATTTTCTAGACTAGTACAGTAGAATAATTAGATTAGCAATTAGTCTTTGTATTTATACATTAAACCTAAAATTCTTTTAGCCATACCTATTTTTCCTTCGTAAAACAACTTGGCTCTGATTTTTCAAATAGCCATAACTTTTCACTCGTTTATCCAAATTAGATGAAACCAGCGCCTATAGCTTCGTCTTGTTTTCACCTATCCAGTGAATCTGTCACATCAACTTTTTAAAATTTTCAATTTTCAAAACTTATTCAGATTCATATTCAAATTTTTTTTGATCATAACTAGAGTTTCGTAACTCCGATTTAGTTGATTCTTTTTGCAAATCGAAGGTCTTGACCTAAACTTTCTGATAAGGCCAAATTCACTTAATTTTGGTACTGTTAGAAATTATTTTCTGTTTGCAAGAGTTATTCACCTGTTTTTGAAGTTTTCCGAGATCGTTTCTTCGATTCTTTTGAAACAGTAAGTTTCAACGATGAAACTTACTGTTTTTGCATCTACAAATGCCAGGTTTCAGAGATATAATTTCAAGTGATTTTTTCTGTCAGTCGTTGACACAAAATAACTGATTTTTATTGATCGATCGTACTAGGTTTCCACATTCAAACTTAACATATATTTTTTAAAGTCCTCAAAATATATTAAAATGGATCTTATTTAAAAGCACTGGTCAAGAGAAACATGAATATGACAACATAACTTAATTTATAATTTTGGTTTAAAACATATAGAACTTTGAAAATCGGAAGCTGTAATAAAAAGTCGGCACCAAGAACCTGAGTGTCCCCGCATTTGCGTACCGCAAATCCTTGTCCGCTTAAGGCCAACTCCAACACGCCATGGATTTGGTCAACATTTCATCCATTTGGGTATGCTGGAGGCGCGTTGTTCGGCCGCGTCCGCGCTAATCTAGCCGGTGAGCCCGGTGAGCCCAACCGGCTGACCCATTTGGTCCGCACGACTGTTGGAGGATAACTTTTCACACATTCTATGATAGCTTTAACAGAAGTTCACAACGAAATAAAAATCACTTAGTTTTAATATTACGATAAATAGTTCACAGCTAAATAAAAATCTCATAGTTTACAACCCGAATAAATTTTAAATTGTCATAAATACATTGAAAGAAAAGACCTGATGCATTATTGGTTGCTAAGGTGAGTCCACATATGCTCAACCAAATCATTTTGAAGTTGAATGTGAGTTGTTCAATCACGCATTTTGTATGAAATTGGGTGAACTGTCAATCTCAGACTCAACATCTTCACCCTGGAAATCAAACCTTGGTTGAAGAGGCTGTCATCACACTCATCATCTACGCTCATGTTGTGCATGATCACACAAGTCGTCATCACCTCTCACATTTTCTTTGTGCTCCATGTTCTAATAGGTGCCAAATGATAGCCTATCGAGATTGGAGCACACTAAAAGCACGCTCCACATCCTTCCTAGTATTCTCGTGTGCTTGGGCAAACCTAACCCTCTTCTCCCCTACCGTCTTGGAGATTGTCTTCACAAGAGTTGACCACTGAGAATATATACCATCATCTATGTAGTATCCTTTGTCGTAGTGGTAGCCATTGATCTCAAAGTTGACCTCTGACAGTTGCCTTCTGCAAGCCTTTCGAATTGTAACATTCCAAAATTCTAAATTTTGGAATGTTATAATAAATAGATAGATTTGATAGATTGTGGTGTGATTGCTTGAGTGAAATTGAGTGTAACTCGAATTTTTTTAAAAGTTAAATGAGAGGGAATAAAAGGACTTTCCCAAACTTTCATTTTGCATTTTATGATCTCCATGAATTCAAATACTTTTCATCACAAAACCCTGGAGAGAAGATAACATGACTTCTTCCATTTAAATGAAGAGGGTATTTGAAAATATTTGAATTTCATTGGGAAATATTTCAAACCCAGAAACTTTATGCAAGTCAATGATTTTCATGAGAGAAGATAAAATGACTTCTTCAAAACATATGAAATATGAGTTGGAAGTTGTAAGAGAATTAAATTAAAAGTCCTTTTGAAATTATTTTCAATTTGGAGTTATTTGGGTTCATTTAAATTATTTTTCTCCAAAAATAAAATAAATGGAAAATAGGGTAAAATGATTCCCTACATCATAAAATTGGAGAGAAATAAATTTGAAATTATTTTGGCTTTTTTAAAATGATTTTTATTGGATTTTATTAGAGCAGTAGTATTGTTTGATTTACTTGAATTTTTGTGTATTTTATTTGACATTAGAAAAATGTCTGTGTTGTAAAAAATTCTTTTTCTGAATATTTTGCTATATAATATGCCTACATAAAAATCTATTTTATTTTTTTATTCGGTTTTTCTTCTGTTTCTATTAAAAAAACTATATGTGCGGCCCATATTTATTTATCGCCTACACGTGTAGCATAGTGGCAGCGGGTAGCTCCTTTTTTTTCTACATGGGCCAGGCCCAGCCATCTTTTTCATTTTTTTTCTTAGGCCGAATTTTGTTTTTAAAAAAACTACAGCGCGGGGTCGGCCGAGTCCTTTAGGCCCGTGCGAGCCGTTTAGCCTTTTTCTTCTTTGTTTCGTTTATTTTCGTCTATATTTAATCCCACATTGCCTAGTCTTTGACCTCTAAGCCTCTTTTCCATCTATATATATAGACCCAATGAGCCTCCAAAAATCATCCGAATCAAGTTAAATCAATATTTTTGATTGACTAGATTCATTAAAGAAAACTATTTTTTCTCTCCGGTGGGACTTCTGAAAATTGTCTCTTCTATTTGAAGTAGTCTTTTCTTTATCTTATAAAGGTATCTTTCTTCATTTTCTTTTTATACTTCCGTAGTTTATTATTTTCTAGACTAGTACAGTAGAATAATTAGATTAGCAATTAGTCTTTGTATTTATACATTAAACCTAAAATTCTTTTAGCCATACCTATTTTTCCTTCGTAAAACAGCTTGGCTCTGATTTTTCAAATAGCCATAACTTTTCACTCGTTTATCCAAATTAGATGAAACCAGCGCCTATAGCTTCGTCTTGTTTTCACCTATCCAGTGAATCTGTCACATCAACTTTTTAAAATTTTCAATTTTCAAAACTTATTCAGATTCATATTCAAACTTTTTTTGATCATAACTAGAGTTTCGTAACTCCGATTTAGTTGATTCTTTTTGCAAATCGAAGGTCTTGACCTAAACTTTCTGATAAGGCCAAATTCACTTAATTTTGGTACTGTTAGAAATTATTTTCTGTTTGCAAGAGTTATTCACCTGTTTTTGAAGTTTTCCGAGATCTTTTCTTCGATTCTTTTGAAACAGTAAGTTTCAACGATGAAACTTACTGTTTTTGCATCTACAAATGCCAGGTTTCAGAGATATAATTTCAAGTGATTTTTTCTGTCAGTCGTTGACACAAAATAACTGATTTTTATTGATCGATCGTACTAGGTTTCCACATTCAAACTTAACATATATTTTTTAAAGTCCTCAAAATATATTAAAATGGATCTTATTTAAAAGCACTGGTCAAGAGAAACATGAATATGACAACATAACTTAATTTATAATTTTGGTTTAAAACATATAGAACTTTGAAAATCGGAAGCTGTAATAAAAAGTCGGCACCAAGAACCTGAGTGTCCCCGCATTTGCGTACCGCAAATCCTTGTCCGCTTAAGGCCAACTCCAACACGCCATGGATTTGGTCAACATTTCATCCATTTGGGTATGCTGGAGGCGCGTTGTTCGGCCGCGTCCGCGCTAATCTAGCCGGTGAGCCCGGTGAGCCCAACCGGCTGACCCATTTGGTCCGCACGACTGTTGGAGGATAACTTTTCACACATTCTATGATAGCTTTAACAGAAGTTCACAACGAAATAAAAATCACTTAGTTTTAATATTACGATAAATAGTTCACAGCTAAATAAAAATCTCATAGTTTACAACCCGAATAAATTTTAAATTGTCATAAATACATTGAAAGAAAAGACCTGATGCATTATTGGTTGCTAAGGTGAGTCCACATATGCTCAACCAAATCATTTTGAAGTTGAATGTGAGTTGTTCAATCACGCATTTTGTATGAAATTGGTTGAACTGTCAATCTCAGACTCAACATCTTCACCCTGGAAATCAAACCTTGGTTGAAGAGGCTGTCATCACACTCATCATCTACGCTCATGTTGTGCATGATCACACAAGTCGTCATCACCTCTCACATTTTCTTTGTGCTCCATGTTCTAATAGGTGCCAAATGATAGCCTATCGAGATTGGAGCACACTAAAAGCACGCTCCACATCCTTCCTAGTATTCTCGTGTGCTTGGGCAAACCTAACCCTCTTCTCCCCTACCGTCTTGGAGATTGTCTTCACAAGAGTTGACCACTGAGAATATATACCATCATCTATGTAGTATCCTTTGTCGTAGTGGTAGCCATTGATCTCAAAGTTGACCTCTGACAGTTGCCTTCTGCAAGCCTTTCGAATTGTAACATTCCAAAATTCTAAATTTTGGAATGTTATAATAAATAGATAGATTTGATAGATTGTGGTGTGATTGCTTGAGTGAAATTGAGTGTAACTCGAATTTTTTTAAAAGTTAAATGAGAGGGAATAAAAGGACTTTCCCAAACTTTCATTTTGCATTTTATGATCTCCATGAATTCAAATACTTTTCATCACAAAACCCTGGAGAGAAGATAACATGACTTCTTCCATTTAAATGAAGAGGGTATTTGAAAATATTTGAATTTCATTGGGAAATATTTCAAACCCAGAAACTTTATGCAAGTCAATGATTTTCATGAGAGAAGATAAAATGACTTCTTCAAAACATATGAAATATGAGTTGGAAGTTGTAAGAGAATTAAATTAAAAGTCCTTTTGAAATTATTTTCAATTTGGAGTTATTTGGGTTCATTTAAATTATTTTTCTCCAAAAATAAAATAAATGGAAAATAGGGTAAAATGATTCCCTACATCATAAAATTGGAGAGAAATAAATTTGAAATTATTTTAGCTTTTTAAAATGATTTTTATTGGATTTTATTAGAGCAGTAGTATTGTTTGATTTACTTGAATTTTTGTGTATTTTATTTGACATTAGAAAAATGTCTGTGTTGTAAAAAATTCTTTTTCTGAATTTTTTGCTATATAATATGCCTATATAAAAATCTATTTTATTTTTTTATTCGGTTTTTCTTCTGTTTCTATTAAAAAAACTATATGTGCGGCCCATATTTATTTATCGCCTACACGTGTAGCATAGTGGCAGCGGGTAGCTCCTTTTTTTTCTACATGGGCCAGGCCCAGCCATCTTTTTCATTTTTTTCTTAGGCCGAATTTTGTTTTTAAAAAAACTACAGCGCGGGGTCGGCCGAGTCCTTTAGGCCCGTGCGAGCCGTTTAGCCTTTTTCTTCTTTGTTTCGTTTATTTTCGTCTATATTTAATCCCACATTGCCTAGTCTTTGACCTCTAAGCCTCTTTTCCATCTATATATATAGACCCAATGAGCCTCCAAAAATCATCCGAATCAAGTTAAATCAATATTTTTGGTTGACTAGATTCATTAAAGAAAACTATTTTTTCTCTCCGGTGGGACTTCTGAAAATTGTCTCTTCTATTTGAAGTAGTCTTTTCTTTATCTTATAAAGGTATCTTTCTTCATTTTCTTTTTATACTTCCGTAGTTTATTATTTTCTAGACTAGTACAGTAGAATAATTAGATTAGCAATTAGTCTTTGTATTTATACATTAAACCTAAAATTCTTTTAGCCATACCTATTTTTCCTTCGTAAAACAACTTGACTCTGATTTTTCAAATAGCCATAACTTTTCACTCGTTTATCCAAATTAGATGAAACCAGCGCCTATAGCTTCGTCTTGTTTTCACCTATCCAGTGAATCTGTCACATCAACTTTTTAAAATTTTCAATTTTCAAAACTTATTCAGATTCATATTCAAACTTTTTTTTGATCATAACTAGAGTTTCGTAACTCCGATTTAGTTGATTCTTTTTGCAAATCGAAGGTCTTGACCTAAACTTTCTGATAAGGCCAAATTCACTTAATTTTGGTACTGTTAGAAATTATTTTCTGTTTGCAAGAGTTATTCACCTGTTTTTGAAGTTTTCCGAGATCTTTTCTTCGATTCTTTTGAAACAGTAAGTTTCAACGATGAAACTTACTGTTTTTGCATCTACAAATGCCAGGTTTCAGAGATATAATTTCAAGTGATTTTTTCTGTCAGTCGTTGACACAAAATAACTGATTTTTATTGATCGATCGTACTAGGTTTCCACATTCA
This sequence comes from Triticum aestivum, assembly GCF_018294505.1. Taxonomy (NCBI): domain Eukaryota; kingdom Viridiplantae; phylum Streptophyta; class Magnoliopsida; order Poales; family Poaceae; genus Triticum; species Triticum aestivum. Next base: position 726,612,147 of record NC_057797.1, read on the forward strand.
AACTTAACATATATTTTTTAAAGTCCTCAAAATATATTAAAATGGATCTTATTTAAAAGCACTGGTCAAGAGAAACATGAATATGACAACATAACTTAATTTATAATTTTGGTTTAAAACATATAGAACTTTGAAAATCGGAAGCCGTAATAAAAAGTCGGCACCAAGAACCTGAGTGTCCCCGCATTTGCGTACCGCAAATCCTTGTCCGCTTAAGGCCAACTCCAACACGCCATGGATTTGGTCAACATTTCATCCATTTGGGTATGCTGGAGGCGCGTTGTCCGGCCGCGTCCGCGCTAATCTAGCCGGTGAGCCCGGTGAGCCCAACCGGCTGACCCATTTGGTCCGCACGACTGTTGGAGGATAACTTTTCACACATTCTATGATAGTTTTAACAGAAGTTCACAACGAAATAAAAATCACTTAGTTTTAATATTACGATAAATAGTTCACAGCCAAATAAAAATCTCATAGTTTACAACCCGAATAAATTTTAAATTGTCATAAATACATTGAAAGAAAAGACCTGATGCATTATTGGTTGCTAAGGTGAGTCCACATATGCTCAACCAAATCATTTTGAAGTTGAATGTGAGTTGTTCAATCACGCATTTTGTATGAAATTGGGTGAACTGTCAATCTCAGACTCAACATCTTCACCCTGGAAATCAAACCTTGGTTGAAGAGGCTGTCATCACACTCATCATCTACGCTCATGTTGTGCATGATCACACAAGTCATCATCACCTCTCACATTTTCTCTGTGCTCCATGTTCTAATAGGTGCCAAATGATAGCCTATCGAGATTGGAGCACACTAAAAGCACGCTCCACATCCTTCCTAGTATTCTCGTGTGCTTGGGCAAACCTAACCCTCTTCTCCCCTACCGTCTTGGAGATTGTCTTCACAAGAGTTGACCACTGAGAATATATACCATCATCTATGTAGTATCCTTTGTCGTAGTGGTAGCCATTGATCTCAAAGTTGACCTCTGACAGTTGCCTTCTGCAAGCCTTTCGAATTGTAACATTCCAAAATTCTAAATTTTGGAATGTTATAATAAATAGATAGATTTGATAGATTGTGGTGTGATTGCTTGAGTGAAATTGAGTGTAACTCGATTTTTTTTAAAAGTTAAATGAGAGGGAATAAAAGGACTTTCCCAAACTTTCATTTTGCATTTTATGATCTCCATGAATTCAAATACTTTTCATCACAAAACCCTGGAGAGAAGATAACATGACTTCTTCCATTTAAATGAAGAGGGTATTTGAAAATATTTGAATTTCATTGGGAAATATTTCAAACCCAGAAACTTTATGCAAGTCAATGATTTTCATGAGAGAAGATAAAATGACTTCTTCAAAACATATGAAATATGAGTTGGAAGTTGTAAGAGAATTAAATTAAAAGTCCTTTTGAAATTATTTTCAATTTGGAGTTATTTGGGTTCATTTAAATTATTTTTCTCCAAAAATAAAATAAATGGAAAATAGGGTAAAATGATTCCCTACATCATAAAATTGGAGAGAAATAAATTTGAAATTATTTTGGCTTTTTAAAATGATTTTTATTGGATTTTATTAGAGCAGTAGTATTGTTTGATTTACTTGAATTTTTGTGTATTTTATTTGACATTAGAAAAATGTCTGTGTTGTAAAAAATTCTTTTTCTGAATATTTTGCTATATAATATGCCTATATAAAAATCTATTTTATTTTTTTATTCGGGTTTCCTTCTGTTTCTATTAAAAAAAACTATACGTGCGGCCCATATTTATTTATCGCCTACACGCGTAGCATAGTGGCAGCGGGTAGCTCATTTTTTTCCTACATGGGCCAGGCCCAGCCATCTTTCTCATTTTTTTCTTAGGCCGAATTTTGTTTTTTAAAAAACTACAGCGCGGGGTCGGCCGAGTCCTTTAGGCCCGTGCGAGCCGTTTAGCCTTTTTCTTCTTTGTTTCGTTTATTTTCGTCTATATTTAGTCCCACATTGCCTAGTCTTTGACCTCTAAGCCTCTTTTCCATCTATATATATAGACCCAATGAGCCTCCAAAAATCATCCGAATCAAGTTAAATCAATATTTTTGGTTGACTAGATTCATTAAAGAAAACTATTTTTTCTCTCCGGTGGGACTTCTGAAAATTGTCCCTTCTATTTGAAGTAGTCTTTTCTTTATCTTATAAAGGTATCTTTCTTCATTTTCTTTTTATACTTCCGTAGTTTATTATTTTCTAGACTAGTACAGTAGAATAATTAGATTAGCAATTAGTCTCTGTATTTATACATTAAACCTAAAATTCTTTTAGCCATACCTATTTTTCCTTCGTAAAACAGCTTGGCTCTGATTTTTCAAATAGCCATAACTTTTCACTCGTTTATCCAAATTAGATGAAACCAGCGCCTATAGCTTCGTCTTGTTTTCACCTATCCAGTGAATCTGTCACATCAACTTTTTAAAATTTTCAATTTTCAAAACTTATTCAAATTCATATTCAAACTTTTTTTGATCATAATTAGAGTTTCGTAACTCCGATTTAGTTGATTCTTTTTGCAAATCGAAGCTCTTGACCTAAACTTTCTGATAAGGCCAAATTCACTTAATTTTGGTACTGTTAGAAATTATTTTCTGTTTGCAAGAGTTATTCACCTATTTTTGAAGTTTTCCGAGATCTTTTCTTCGATTCTTTTGCATGAGTGCTTATGTATGCAATTGCTTGCTTATGATAGATTGACCGGAGTGTGACGAGTAGTACTATCAGGAGTTATGAGTGCGAATCATCTTCATCAACAGTACGAGGCAAGTAACACTTTGATCATACCCCTTTATCACCCAATTTTTATGCATTAGTTCCAATCCTCAAACATTGCATGATTAGGTTGTGATATAACATGTGGGTTTGGGAAGTAGTTGATGAGGTAGAACCTATCGCCCTGTTATTATCAAACCCTTGGGAGTTACTTCTACGTATTGCTTATATTGCTATGCTATGCTTGTAGACGTGGTTTGGGTGAGTGAATCCATGACAGATGAGAGATTGTTAATTAATGGTTCAACATAAGGTGGCAACTTCAATACACATCTGGGTGGATTGCTTGTCGGGCACCTGGAGAATCCAGTGTTGTCCTAGGATATCTCGGAGGACCCGTGTGATCATCCTAAGGTCCGCCACCCAGGCTCAAAGGGAACCGAGATATTTCATGCTAGAACTTCCGTGTGCAGCCACAAGCTATTATGGGCTCTAGCATAGTGGAGTAAGTTGCATGACCTCTTCCAGTGGTAGACTAGCAGATGTAGGGGATGTAGGTTGGTACGGTCTACCCGGGGTTAGAGTTAATACTTCTGAAAGATTGTGTCTCAGTCATCCGTTTCTCAAACACCATGTAGTGCGAGAAATCCAACGGAGGAGATCGAGTCTTGTAGGGAAAACTGTGCAAACCTTTGCAGAGTGTACACACTAATCATGATTAGCCGTGTCCCTGGTTATGGACATCCCGAGTATCTGGTTATTGGATTATCATATTGATCTCATCACATTAATTAATTAATTTGTTGGGTTAATGATTATTAATTTGGGATTGAGTTGGAGGAACCTTCTCAATATTGTTCAACAAACTTTGTAGTTAAATAAAATATATTCCTTGGCTGTAGGAAAAAATGGCTTTTCACAAACACATCATAACCATAGAGCTTTACCACCAGCCAAATATGCATGTAGTGATAGACATTATTCATCTTTATCCTATGGTGTGAAATTGCCAGTACATTCAATGTACGGACCCTTTGTGGCTGCAACGTCTCATGTTGCAGGATTCTTACGACGAGTAAGTGATACGTTAGGGTTACGATTTCTACACTCAACTTTGCCGTTGGTGTTGATGGGAATCCACAACCTTGTCGCTACTTCCGCTATTTTGGATTGAGGTAATAGTATTTATGTTACTTTATACATGTGATTTACCTCTTTTATAAATCCTCGAGTACTGTGTGTGTCACCATACTGATCCAAGGATGACACTTAAGCACAGAGACTTGACCGTCTGAGGTCGGATTGCTACAAGATGGTATCAGAGCACATGTTGAGTATAGGACGTTACCCCTAGAAACTGGCAAGCCCATGGGAAAGATTTTTCTGTCAAACCTTATTTTCAAAAGGATCTTTTACCTCTCTTCCTTTCTAGTTTTATCAAATATTTGTTTTAGTTAGACTATACCCCCTTTCCCCTTTTGACCACGCGAAGATTCGACTGATGAGACCACTCCGAGAAGGACAAGACATCGGACAACTAAGACCACTTCGGAATGAAGAGGATTTTACCGAGCATTATAATAATGAAACTACGACGGTTGAAGACTCCGAAGACTAGGAAAATTTGAAGGCTTTGAAGAATTTCCAGATTGGTATGACCTAGGAAGGCTACCCCTATGGAACTTATCAGACTATTGAAGTTGTCAATACTCGAGATCAAGGTGTGTCGGAGAAAGACCGGAACATGGAGCGTTAAAATTCAAAGTTTTGTCAAGAAAACACTAAGGCAGGAGATATCAACTATGGACTGATAGCTCATGGCAGAGACATGGGCATAGACATGGCTATCCATGATGTTATCGCCCGCTTATGCTATTTGTCACCGTGCTGAGTTAAGCATGCGTTTCTTCGGAAGGATTGGATGACAAAAGGGCGAATGGAGCACCTATCATCAAAAGATGAAGTTTTAAATTTAGCCGGTGTATCATCAGGATCTAGAGTAGTACATCAAGAATTTTAAGATGGAGCTCCAGGAAGCCGTATTAGACAAGGAAGCATTTCGTGAAGAACTCGGGACCTAGAAGCTGAAAGTAGCCAAGCTGGAGGAGCAAAACCTTGAGATACCGAAGATTCGTCAGGAACTGAAGGACAGTAGGACCATTGTTCATGACAAGGAAGTTGAAACCCAGAACTTTGGAACGCAACTCTAGAAATATTAAAGGACGTCACGAGAAACTTCGCGTCAACAGAGTTGATCTAGCAAAAGAACTTGAGAAGGACAAGCACGATCGGAAGAAGCCATCGGAGACATGAACAAGACTTGAAGAGTTTGGTGACTTTGAAGATTTTCTGACCTTTAGAAGACCAAACCCCTATTATACACTTACGTTAGATGCGACGATTGTGAGCTGTCATTTTGTTTGATGTTTTTTCCGACAGCCACAAAAATAAAATATGTCTTTTCAAAACTATTGTTTGCATTGTGTGTATCCCTCTCTGTCTCTCTCATCTCACCCCAAAACCAATGGACCCAATAGAGGATGGATGGAGATGAGCTTGTATTTTCTGGACCGATGAGTCAATTGGCGACAGACCGATGGATTTAGAACAGGGAAGATCATGATACGTCTCCAACGTATCTATAATTTTTGATTGCTCCATGCTATATTATCTACTGTTTTGGACATTATTTGGGCTTTATTATCCACTTTTATATTATTTTTGGGACTAACCTATTATCCGGAGGCCCAACCCAGAATTGCTGTTTTTGCCTATTTTAGGGTTTCGAAGAAAAGGAATATCAAACGGAATGAAACCTTCGGGAACGTGATTTTCTCACCGAACATGATCCAGGAGACTTGGACCCTAAGTCAAGCAACCAACAGGGAGGCCACGAGGTAGGGGGGCGCACCTACCCCCCCAGGCGCGCCCTCCACCCTCGTGGGCCCCTTGTTGCTCCACCGATGTACTTCTTCCTCCTATATATACATACATACCCCCAAACGATCAGATATGGAGGCAAAACCCTAATTCCACCGCCGCAACTTTCTGTATCCACGAGATCCCATCTTGGGGCCTGTTCCGGAGCTCCGCCGGAGGGGGCATCGATCACGGAGGGCTTCTACATCAACACCATAGCCTCTCCAATGAAGTGTGAGTAGTTTACCTCAGACCTACGGGTCCATAGTTATTAGCTAGATGGCTTCTTCTCTCTTTTTGGATCTCAATACAAAGTTCTCCCCCTCTCTTGTGGAGATCTATTCGATGTAATCTTCTTTTGTGGTGTGTTTGTTGAGACTGATGAATTGTGGGTTTATGATCAAGTTTATCTATGAACAATATTTGAATCTTCTCTGAATTCTTTTATGTATGATTGGTTATCTTTGCAAGTCTCTTCGAATTATCAGTTTGGTTTGGCCTACTAGATTGATATTTCTTGCAATGGGAGAAGTGCTTAGCTTTGGGTTCAACCTTGCGGTGTCCTTTCCCAGTGACAGTAGGGGCAGCAAGGCATGTATTGTATTGTTGCCATCGAGGATAACAAGATGAGGTTTCTTATCATATTGCATGAATTTATCCCTCTACATCATGTCATCTTGCTTAAGGCATTACTCTGCTCTTATGAACTTAATACTCTAGATGCATGCTGGATAGCGGTCGATGTGTGGAGTAATAGTAGTAGATGCAGGCAGGAGTCGGTCTACTTGTCTTGGACGTGATGCCTATATACATGATCATACCTAGATATTCTCATAACTATGCTCAATTCTGTCAATTGCTCAACAGTAATTTGTTCACCCACCGTAAAATACCTATGCTCTTGAGAGAAGCCACTAGTGAAACCTAATACGTCTCCAACGTATCTACTTTTCCAAACACTTTTGCCCTTGTTTTGGACTCTAACTTGTATGATTTGAATGGAACTAACCCGGACTGACGCTGTTTTCAGCAGAATTGCCATGATGTTGTTTTATGTGCAGAAAACAAAAGTTCTCGGAATGACCTAAAACTCCACGGGGTATCTTACAATAAATAATAGAAAATCCTCGCCAAAGATGAAGACCAGGGGGCCCACACCCTTCTCACGAGGGTGGCCCCCCCTAGGGCGCGCCCCCTACCTCGTGGGCCCCCTGGAGACCCCCCGACTCTAACTCCAACTCTATATAACTGCTTTCGGGGAGAAAAAAATAAAAGAGAAGAAATCATCGCGTTTTACGATACGGAGCCGCCGCGAAGCCCTAAAACCTCTCGGGAGGGCTGATCTGGAGTCCGTTCGGGGCTCCAGAGAGGGGGATTCGTCGCCGTCGTCATCATCGACCATCCTCCATCACCAATTTCATGATGCTCACCGCCGTGCGTGAGTAATTACATCATAGGCTTGCTGGACGGTGATGGGTTGGATGAGATTCACCATGTAATCGAGTTAGTTTTGTTACGGTTTGATCCCTAGTATCCACTATGTTCTGAGATTGATGTTGTTATGACTTTGCTATGCTTAATGCTTTTCACTAGGGCCGAGTGCCATGATTTCAGATCTGAACCTATTATGTTTTCATCAATATATGCGAGTTCTAGATCCTATCTTGCAAGTCTATAGTCACCTATTATGTGTTATGATCCGTTAACCCCGAAGTGACAATAATCGGGATACTTACCGGTGATGACCGTAGTTTGAGGAGTTCATGTATTCACTATGTGCTAATGCTTTGTTCCGGTTCTCTATTAAAAGGAGGCCTTAATATCCCTTAGTTTCCATTAGGACCCCACTGCCACGGGAGGGTAGGACAAAAGATGTCATGCAAGTTCTTTTCCATAAGCACGTATGACTATATTTGGAATACATGCCTACATTACATTAACGAATTGGAGCTAGTTCTATGTCACCCTATGTTATGACTGTTACATGATGAACCGCATTCGGCATAATTATCCATCATTGATCCGATGCCTACGAGCTTTCCATATACTGGTTTATGCTTATTTACTTTCCCGTTGCTATTGTTACAATCACTACAAAATACCAAAAACATTACTTTGCTTTCATTACTCTTTTGTTACCGTTACCATCACTATCATATTACTTTGCTACTAAACACTTTGTTGCAGATACTAAGTTTCCAGGTGTGGTTGAATTGACAACTCAGCTCCTAATACTTGAGAATATTCTTTGGCTCCCCTTGTGTTGAATCAATAAATTTGGGTTGAATACTCTACCCTCGAAAGTTGTTGTGATCCCCTATACTTGTGGGTTATCAAAACCTATGGCCCCCGGGTCTATCTTCATCATATTAATCTTCCAATACTTAGTTATTTTCATTGCTTTTATTTTACTTTGCATCTTTATCATAAAAATACCAAAAATATTATCTTATCATATCTATCAGATCTCACTCTCGTAAGTGACCGTGTAGGGATTGACAACCCCTTATCGCATTGGTTGCGAGGATTTATTTGTTTTGTGTAGGTGCGAGGGACTCGTGTGTAGCCTCCTACTGGATTGATACCTTGGTTCTAAAAAACTGAGGGAAATACTTACGCTACTTTGCTGCACCACCCTTTCCTCTTCAAGGGAAAACCAACGCAAGTGCTCAAGAGGCAGCAGATCACAAGAAGAATAACCCTATAACCGGAGAGGATATGACCCAACATGCTCTTCCATGCTTTGAAAGAGGTACTGCTACTTGGTGGAGGTTGTACCAAACCATCAATGGATGGCAAGGAGTAACCACTTGGAAAGAATTTAAGTTGACTTTGCCAAAGTCTCAGTTTGTGTCCCAGAAATTGAAGCCTGATGTAAGTGATATGAAGAAACCTTGTGCATGCAAGCTTTGTGGAGAAATAGGACACAACCATAAAGAACACAAGGATGAATGCCCTAATTGTGAAGGAAGTCATCCAGCTGAAGAATCCCCAACTAGGCAGATCACTTGTTTCTTGTGTGAAGGAACTACCCACTACCCTGCTCAGTGTCACATTTACCCCATGGTACAAAGTGAAGGAAATATGCCCTAGAGGCAATAATAAAGTTATTATTTATTTCCTTATAATCATGATAAATGTTTATTATTCATGCTAGAATTGTATTTTCCGGAAACATAATACATGTGTGAATACATAGACAAACAGAGTGTCACTAGTATGCCTCTACTTGACTAGCTCGTTAATCAAAGATGGTTATGTTTCCTAACCATGAACAATGAGTTGTTATTTGATTAACGAGGTCACATCATTAGTAGAATGATCTGATTGACATGACCCATTCCATTAGCTTAGCACCTGATCGTTTAGTATGTTGCTATTGCTTTCTTCATGACTTATACATGTTCCTATGACTATGAGATTATGCAACTCCCGTTTACCGGAGGAACACTTTGGGTACTACCAAACGTCACAACGTAAATGGGTGATTATAAAGGAGTACTACAGGTGTCTCCAATGGTCGATGTTGGGTTGGCGTATTTCGAGATTAGGATTTGTCACTCCGATTGTCGGAGAGGTATCTCTGGGCCCTCTCGGTAATACACATCACATAAGCCTTGCAAGCATTACAACTAATATGTTAGTTGTGAGATGATGTATTACGGAACGAGTAAAGAGACTTGCCGGTAACGAGATTGAACTAGGTATTGGATACCGACGATCGAATCTCGGGCAAGTAACATACCGATGACAAAGGGAACAACGTATGTTGTTATGCGGTCTGACCGATAAAGATCTTCGTAGAATATGTAGGAGCCAATATGGGCATCCAGGTCCCGCTATTGGTTATTGACCAGAGACATGTCTCGGTCATGTCTACATTGTTCTCGAACCCGTAGGGTCCGCACGCTTAAGGTTACGATGACAGTTATATTATGAGTTTATGCATTTTGATGTACCGAAGGTTGTTCGGAGTCCTGGATGTGATCACGGACATGACGAGGAGTCTCGAAATGGTCGAGACGTAAAGATTGATATATTGGAAGCCTATGTTTGGACATCGGAAGTGTTCCGGGTGAAATCGGGATTTTACCGGGTTACCGGGAGGTTACCGGAACCCCCCGGGAGCCATATGGGCCTTCATGGGCCTTAGTAGAAAGGAGAAAGGGGCAGCCCAAGGTGGCTGCGCCTCTTCCCCCTCTCCTAGTCCTATTAGGACTAGGAGAAGGTGGCCGGCCCCCCTCTCTCCCTTCCCCTCCGAGGAATCCTAGTTGGACTAGGATTGGGGGGAGGAATCCTACTCCCAGAGGGAGTAGGACTCTCCTGCGCCTCCCTCTTTGGCCGGCCAGCCTCCCCTCCTCTCCTCCTTTATATACGGATGCAGGGGCACCTCTAAACACACAAGTTGACACAAGTTGATCCACTTGATCAATTCCTTAGCCGTGTGCGGTGCCCCCTGCCACCATATTCCTCGATAATACTGTAGCGGAGTTTAGGCGAAGCCCTGCTGCTGTAGTTCATCAAGATCGTCACCACGCCGTCGTGCTGACGAAACTCTTCCCCGACACTTTGCTGGATCGGAGTCCGGGGATCGTCATCGAGCTGAACGTGTGCTCGAACTCGGAGGTGCCGTAGTTTCGGTGCTTGATCGGTTGGATCGTGAAGACGTACGACTACTTCCTCTACGTCGTGTCATCGCTTCCGCAGTCGGTCTGCGTTGGGTACGTAGACAACACTCTCCTCTCGTTGCTATGCATCACATGATCCTGTGTGCGCGTAGGAAATTTTTTGAAATTACTACGAAACCCAACAGTGGTATCAGAGCCTAGGTTAATGATGTTGATGTTATATGCACGAGTAGAACACAAGTGAGTTGTGGACGATACAAGTCATACTGCCTACCAGCATGTCATATTTTGGTTCGGCGGTATTGTTGGACGAGACGACCCGGACCAACCTTACGCGTACGCTTACGCGAGACCGGTTCCCTCGACGTGCTTTGCACAGAGATGGCTTGCGGGCGACTGCCTCTCCAACTTTAGTTGAACCAAGTATGGCTACGCCCGGTCCTTGCGAAGGTTAAAACGGAGTCTATTTGACAAACTATCGTTGTGGTTTTGATGCGTAGGTGAGATTGGTTCTTACTTAAGCCCGTAGCAGCCACGTAAAACATGCAACAACAAAGTAGAGGACGTCTAACTTGTTTTTGCAGGGCATGTTGTGATGTGATATGGTCAAAGCATGATGCTGAATTTTATTGTATGAGATGATCATGTTTTGTAACCGAGTTATCGGCAACTGGCAGGAGCCATATGGTTGTCGCTTTATTGTATGCAATGCAATCGCGATGTAATGCTTTACTTTATTACTAAACGGTAGTGATAGTCGTGGAAGCATAAGATTGGCGAGACGACAACGATGCTACGATGGAGATCAAGGTGTCGCGCCGGTGACGATGGTGATCATGACGGTGCTTCGGAGATGGAGATCACAAGCACAAGATGATGATGGCCATATCATATCACTTATATTGATTGCATGTGATGTTTATCTTTTTATGCATCTTATCTTGCTTTGATTGACGGTAGCATTATAAGATGATCTCTCACTAAATTATCAAGAAGTGTTCTCCCTGAGTATGCACCGTTGCAAAAGTTCTTCGTGCTGAGACACCACGTGATGATCGGGTGTGATAGGCTCTACGTTCAAATACAACGGGTGCAAAACAGTTGCGCACGCAGAATACTCAGGTTAAACTTGACGAGCCTAGCATATGCAGATATGGCCTCGGAACACGGAGACCGAAAGGTCGAGCGTGAATCATATAGTAGATATGATCAACATAATGATGTTCACCGATGAAACTACTCCATCTCACGTGATGATCGGACATGGTTTAGTTGATTTGGATCACGTGATCACTTAGAGGATTAGAGGGATGTCTATCTAAGTGGGAGTTCTTTAATAAATATGATTAAATGAACTTAAAATTTATCATGAACTTAGTCCCTGATAGTATCTTGCTTGTTTATGTTGATTGTAGATAGATGGCTCGTGCTGTTGTTCCGTTAAATTTTAATGCGTTCCTTGAGAAAGCAAAGTTGAAAAATGATGGTAGCAATTACACGGACTGGGTCCGTACTTGAGGATTATCCTCATTGTTGCACAGAAGAATTACGTCCTGGAAGCACCGCTGGGTGCCAGGCCTGCTGTTGGAGCAACGCCAGATGTTATGAACGTCTGGCAGAGCAAAGCTGATGACTACTCGATAGTTCAGTGTGCCATGCTTTACGGCTTAGAATCGGGACTTCAACGACGTTTTGAACGTCATGGAGCATATGAGATGTTCCAGGAGTTGAAGTTAATATTTCAAGCAAATGCCCGGATTGAGAGATATGAAGTCTCCAATAAGTTCTATAGCTGCAAGATGGAGGAGAACAGTTCTGTCAGTGAGCATATACTCAAAATGTCTGGGTATAATAATCACTTGATTCAATTGGGAGTTAATCTTCCGGATGATTGCGTCATTGATAGAATTCTCCAATCACTGCCACCAAGCTACAAGAGCTTCGTGATGAACTATAATATGCAAGGGATGAACAAGACTATTCCCGAGCTCTTCGCAATGCTGAAAGCTGCGGAGGTAGAAATTAAGAAGGAGCATCAAGTGTTGATGGTTAACAAGACCACTAGTTTCAAGAAAAAGGGCAAAGGGAAGAAAAAGGGGAACTTCAAAAAGAACGGCAAGTAAGTTGCTGCTCAAGAGAAGAAACCCAAGTCTAGACCTAAGCCTGAAACTGAGTGCTTCTACTGCAAGCAGACTGGTCACTGGAAGCGGAACTGCCCCAAGTATTTGGCGGATAAGAAGGATGGCAAGGTGAACAAAGGTATATATGATATACATGTTATTGATGTGTACCTTACCAATGCTCGCAGTAGCACCTGGGTATTTGATACTGGTTCTGTTGCTAATATTTGCAACTCGAAACAGGGACTACAGAATAAGCGGGCATTGGCAAAGGACGAGGTGACGATGCGCGTGGGAAACGGTTCCAAAGTCGATGTGATCGCGGTCGGCACGCTACCTCTACATCTACCTTCGGGATTAATATTAGACCTAAATAATTGTTATTTGGTGCCAGCGTTGAGCATGAACATTATATCTGGATCTTGTTTAATGCGAGACGGTTATTCATTTAAATCAGAGAATAATGGTTGTTCTATTTATATGAGTAATATCTTTTATGGTCATGCACCCTTGAAGAGTGGTCTATTCTTACTAAATCTCGATAGTAGTAATACACATATTCATAATGTTGAAACCAAAAGATGTAGAGTTGATAATGAAAGTGCAACTTATTTGTGGCACTGTCGTTTAGGTCATATCGGTGTAAAACGCATGAAGAAACTCCATACTAATGGACTTTTGGAACCACTTGATTATGAATCACTTGGTACTTGCGAACCGTGCCTCATGGGCAAGATGACTAAAACACCGTTCTCCGGTACTATGGAGAGAGCAACAGATTTGTTGGAAATCATACATACCGATGTATGTGGCCCGATGAATATTGAGGCTCGTGGCGGATATCGTTATTTTCTCACCTTCACAGATGATTTAAGCAGATATGGGTATATTTACTTAATGAAACATAAGTCTGAAACATTTGAAAAGTTCAAAGAATTTCAGAGTGAAGTTGAAAATCATCGTAACAAGAAAATAAAGTTTCTACGATCTGATCGTGGAGGAGAATATTTGAGTTACGAGTTTGGTGTACATTTGAAAAACTGTGGAATAGTTTCGCAACTCACGCCACCCGGAACACCACAGCGTAATGGTGTGTCCGAACGTCGTAATCGTACTTTACTAGATATGGTGCGATCTATGATGTCTCTTACTGATTTACCGCTATCATTTTGGGGATATGCTTTAGAGACGGCCGCATTCACGTTAAATAGGGCACCATCAAAATCCGTTGAGACGACGCCTTATGAACTATGGTTTGGCAAGAAACCAAAGTTGTCGTTTCTTAAAGTTTGGGGCTGCGATGCTTATGTGAAAAAACTTCAACCTGATAAGCTCGAACCCAAATCGGAGAAATGTGTCTTCATAGGATACCCAAAGGAAACTGTTGGGTACACCTTCTATCACAGATCCGAAGGCAAAACATTCGTTGCTAAGAATGGATCATTTCTAGAGAAGGAGTTTCTCTCGAAAGAAGTGAGTGGGAAAAAAGTAAAACTTGACGAGGTAACTATACCTGCTCCCTTACTGGAAAGTAGTTCATCACAGAAAACTGTTTCAGTGACACCTACACCAGTTAGTGAGGAAGCCAATGATAATGATCATGAAACTTCAGATCAAGATACTACTGAACTTCGTAGATCAACCAGAGTAAGATCCGCACCAGAGTGGTACGGTAATCCTGTTCTGGAAGTCATACTACTAGATCATGATGAACCTACGAACTATGAAGAAGCGATGGTGAGCCCAGATTCCGCAAAGTGGCTAGAAGCCATGAAATCTGAGATGGGATCCATGTATGAGAACAAAGTATGGACTTTGGTTGACTTGCCCGATGATCGGCAAGCGATTGAGAATAAATGGATCTTTAAGAAGAAGACTGACGCTGATGGTAATGTTACTGTCTACAAAGCTCGACTTGTCGCAAAAGGTTTTCGGCAAGTTCAAGGAATTGACTACGATGAGACCTTCTCACCCGTAGCGATGCTTTAGTCCGTCCGAATCATGTTAGCAATTGCCGCATTTTATGATTATGAAATTTGGCAAATGGATGTCAAAACTGCATTCCTAAATGGATTCCTGGAAGAAGAGTTGTATATGATGCAACCAGAAGGTTTTGTCGATCCAAAGGGAGCTAACAAAGTGTGCAAACTCCAGCGATCCATTTATGGACTGGTGCAAGCCTCTCGGAGTTGGAATAAACGTTTTGATAGTGTGATCAAAGCATTTGGTTTTATACAGACTTTTGGAGAAGCCTGTATTTACAAGAAAGTGAGTGGGAGCTCTGTAGCATTTCTGATATTATATGTGGATGACATATTACTGATTGGAAATGATATAGAATTTCTGGATAGCATAAAGGGATACTTGAATAAAAGTTTTTCAATGAAAGACCTCGGTGAAGCTGCTTACATATTAGGCATTAAGATCTATAGAGACAGATCAAGACGCTTAATTGGACTTTCACAAAGCACATACCTTGACAAAATTTTGAAGAAATTCAAAATGGATCAAGCAAAGAAAGGGTTCTTGCCTGTGTTACAAGGTGTGAAATTGAGTAAGACTCAATGCCCGACCACTGCAGAAGATAGAGAGAATATGAAAGATGTTCCCTATGCATCAGCCATAGGCTCTATCATGTATGCAATGCTGTGTACCAGACCTGATGTGTGCCTTGCTATAAGTTTAGCAGGGAGGTACCAAAGTAATCCAGGAATGGATCACTGGACAGCGGTCAAGAACATCCTGAAATACCTGAAAAGGACTAAGGATATGTTTCTCGTATATGGAAGTGACAAAGAGCTCATCGTAAAAGGTTACGTTGATGCAAGCTTTGACACTGATCCGGACGATTCTAAATCGCAAACCGGATACGTGTTTACATTAAACGGTGGAGCTGTCAGTTGGTGCAGTTCTAAACAAAGCGTCGTAGCGGGATCTACATGTGAAGCGGAATACATAGCTGCTTCGGAAGCAGCAAATGAAGGAGTCTGGATGAAGGAGTTCATATCCGATCTAGGTGTCATACCTAGTGCATCGGGTCCAATGAAAATCTTTTGTGACAATACTGGTGCAATTGCCTTGGCAAAGGAATCCAGATTTCACAAAAGGACCAAACACATCAAGAGACGCTTCAAACTCCATCCGGGATCTAGTCCAGGTGGGAGACATAGAGATTTGCAAGATACATACGGATCTGAATGTTGCAGACCCGTTGACTAAGCCTCTTCCACGAGCAAAACATGATCAGCACCAAAGCTCCATGGGTGTTAGATTCATTACAGTGTAATCTAGATTATTGACTCTAGTGCAAGTGGGAGACTGAAGGAAATATGCCCTAGAGGCAATAATAAAGTTATTATTTATTTCCTTATAATCATGATAAATGTTTATTATTCATGCTAGAATTGTATTTTCCGGAAACATAATACATGTGTGAATACATAGACAAACAGAGTGTCACTAGTATGCCTCTACTTGACTAGCTCGTTAATCAAAGATGGTTATGTTTCCTAACCATGAACAATGAGTTGTTATTTGATTAACGAGGTCACATCATTAGTAGAATGATCTGATTGACATGACCCATTCCATTAGCTTAGCACCTGATCGTTTAGTATGTTGCTATTGCTTTCTTCATGACTTATACATGTTCCTATGACTATGAGATTATGCAACTCCCGTTTACCGGAGGAACACTTTGGGTACTACCAAACGTCACAACGTAAATGGGTGATTATAAAGGAGTACTACAGGTGTCTCCAATGGTCGATGTTGGGTTGGCGTATTTCGAGATTAGGATTTGTCACTCCGATTGTCGGAGAGGTATCTCTGGGCCCTCTCGGTAATACACATCACATAAGCCTTGCAAGCATTACAACTAATATGTTAGTTGTGAGATGATGTATTACGGAACGAGTAAAGAGACTTGCCGGTAACGAGATTGAACTAGGTATTGGATACCGACGATCGAATCTCGGGCAAGTAACATACCGATGACAAAGGGAACAACGTATGTTGTTATGCGGTCTGACCGATAAAGATCTTCGTAGAATATGTAGGAGCCAATATGGGCATCCAGGTCCCGCTATTGGTTATTGACCAGAGACATGTCTCGGTCATGTCTACATTGTTCTCGAACCCGTAGGGTCCGCACGCTTAAGGTTACGATGACAGTTATATTATGAGTTTATGCATTTTGATGTACCGAAGGTTGTTCGGAGTCCCGGATGTGATCACGGACATGACGAGGAGTCTCGAAATGGTCGAGACGTAAAGATTGATATATTGGAAGCCTATGTTTGGACATCGGAAGTGTTCCGGGTGAAATCGGGATTTTACCGGGTTACCGGGAGGTTACCGTAACCCCCCGGGAGCCATATGGGCCTTCATGGGCCTTAGTAGAAAGGAGAAAGGGGCAGCCCAAGGTGGCTGCGCCTCTTCCCCCTCTCCTAGTCCTATTAGGACTAGGAGAAGGTGGCCGGCCCCCCTCTCTCCCTTCCCCTCCGAGGAATCCTAGTTGGACTAGGATTGGGGGGAGGAATCCTACTCCCAGAGGGAGTAGGACTCTCCTGCGCCTCCCTCTTTGGCCGGCCAGCCTCCCCTCCTCTCCTCCTTTATATACGGAGGCAGGGGCACCTCTAAACACACAAGTTGACACAAGTTGATCCACTTGATCAATTCCTTAGCCGTGTGCGGTGCCCCCTGCCACCATATTCCTCGATAATACTGTAGCGGAGTTTAGGCGAAGCCCTGCTGCTGTAGTTCATCAAGATCGTCACCACGCCGTCGTGCTGACGAAACTCTTCCCCGACACTTTGCTGGATCGGAGTCCGGGGATCGTCATCGAGCTGAACGTGTGCTCGAACTCGGAGGTGCCGTAGTTTCGGTGCTTGATCGGTTGGATCGTGAAGACGTACGACTACTTCCTCTACGTCGTGTCATCGCTTCCGCAGTCGGTCTGCGTTGGGTACGTAGACAACACTCTCCTCTCGTTGCTATGCATCACATGATCCTGTGTGCGCGTAGGAAATTTTTTGAAATTACTACTAAACCCAACACAAAGAACCATCCATCAGAAGAAAGAAGCAATGAAAGGAGCCCTCATGGAAATTTTAGAAGAATCTGTGATGAAGGAAGAGGTGGAGGACAAACCCGAAGAAGACCCAATTAAACCCTACACCAAGTCTTGCTATTCATGTGGATAAGAAGGACACATCTCCCAGAATTGTATGAATGGGGATCTAGTAGAATTCCTGATGGAGGAAGTAGAGTATGACCCACAGGATATAGAAGCCTTGATTGGAACGGAAAAGTCCAGAAAGAGACGTTGATTGGATTCCAGGAAGGATCTGAGTCATATCACCTGTTATAGGTGCAAGGAGTCAGGGCACTACCTCAGCAATTGCCCAAAAAGGAAGCCAAGGACCCAAGGAGGCTATATAATCACAAGGAAACCTCGGGACTTGTCAGAAGTAATATTTTTTCATTGTAATGAAGCAGGGCACTTTGCTAGGGATTGTCCCAAGGAGAAGGAGACTTGTGATAATTAGTTGTGTCTGTGAGAAGTAATATAGTAGTAGTAGAAGTAGTGGGAACAACTCTTTTGTTTCAAGGTGTTGAGTTGAGACATGTAATGGAAAAGCGAGAGATTGTAATCATTGGAGAATAAATAAAGTTAGCATCATTGGTACTGATATGGATTTTATGAGTTGTTACTCTATGAAGAAGATTTTTGACCATTTTCAAGGATATGAGTGAGGGACTCCTGGATTAGGGGGTATCAGGACAGCCGGATTATATCCTTTGGCCGGACTATTGAACTATGAAGATACAGGATTGAAGACTTCGTCTTGTGTCCGGATGGGACTCTACTTGGCGTGGAAGGCAAGCTAGGCAATATGGATATGTATATCTCCTCCTTTGTAACCGACCTTGTGAAACCCTAGCCCTTTCCGGTGTCTATATAAACCGGAGGGTTTTAGTCCATAGGACAACATACAATCATACCATGGGCTAGCTTCTAGGGTTTAGCCTCTCTGATCTCGTGGTAGATCAACTCTTGTAATACTCATATCATCAAGAATAAATCAAGCAGGATGTAGGGTTTTACCTCCATCAAGAGGGCCTGAACCTGGGTAAAACATTGTGTCCCCTGCCTCCTGTTACCATCCGCCTTAGACACACAGTTCGAGACCCCCTACCCGAGATCCGCCGGTTTTGACACTGACATTGGTGCTTTCATTGAGAGTTTCTCTGTGACGTCACCGTAAGGAAGGATGTCTCGTCTCATTGTTAAAAGCAACATTACCGCCGGGGGAGCTTTGGCTGTCGGCCAAACTCTCCGGCTAGGCAGTTTCGTCATGACTGCCTGTTCGGCCGCTGCACCGACAATGACTTCTTGGGTCATCAAAAATAGCCTCCACGTCGGCTCGGAAGTCGCCGAGCAGATGGATCCAATGGAGCTCTCTTCCCTAAACGAACTCTTGGATTGCATCGCCGCCTTGGGAGTCGCTACGGACTATGATCGGATTGGGCTTAAACCCGATCAAAGGGAGATTAACTCTCCATCGGTCACCCATCACGTTGCGGTGGTGGAGGAACAACGTGACAACTCTTCCTCTATTTTGAGGACTAACTATGTCCGGATTCCTGAGCTCTCCGAGCCGGATACCCGCTTACGCGAGGACATCACCCAAGCCCTGAACCTAGAATCAAGCGACGGGCTAGACTTATCGGGTAACACTCCAGAACCCGAACTTCCAAGATTGGAAACTCCTCGGCCCCTGGGTCTCAGATCGGGTAGGGGTACGGACTCAAATCCACCCACCCACCCAGACATAAACGATCTTTCCCACGTCAGGCAAGAGCCCCATGAAACAGTACATCATTATTGGGCCAGATTCCTCCTTGTGATGAACAAGGTTAAGGACTATCGCGAGGAAGATGCAGTATCACTTTTCTGCAATAATTGCACGGACAAGGGAATCCTTAACGCCTTAAGTCGCCGTGACATATCACGCTTCGCTGACCTGGCATCCATAGTACGAAAGTACCGTGCGATGGAAAACACCTGGAAAACCGAAACAAAATTTTGGGATAATCCGGCTTCGAATACACACCCAGTCTGAAGTAAAAGGGTGCACTATCGTAAGACACCCGAACTAGTTGCAAAGAAGCAAAAACCCTCTACAGTGCATGAAACCGTACTGGAGGGATGGCTTAACGGACCCTGCAAAATTCATAGTACAATGGATACAGTACCAACGCACATCCTTAGAGCATGTTGGATACTCTGGCAGGTGGCCAAAAGTGGTGAGGATCTTCTTATCCCAAACGCCACAGAGCACCATCCCGTGGATAACAATACGGTGTTAACAGTCTTCGAGACCTTTGCGTCAAATAATAGGCGCGAGCGAACACTTCTTAGCATGGCCGAAATCTGCCACGTAGCAACAATAAATCCATGGAGTGACACGGCTATTACCTTCAATGCCAGTGATGAACCTAAACTCCGAACAGCCCGAGCACCAGACGCACTGGTCCTCAGTCCAATTGTGGATGGCTTTCGACTCACCAAAGTTCTCATGGACGGCGGCAGCGGATTAAACCTCATCTATGAGGAAACTCTACAAAAAATGGAAATAGACTGGAATCGCATTGAGCAAAGTAGCACAACCTTCAGGGGAATCAAACCCAGTTGGGAGGCACGATGCGCTGGGAAAATCACACTAGATGTGGTATTCGGTACGCCAGAGAATTATAGGTCCGAAGAAATTACATTTCAAGTGGCCCCGTTCAACAGTGGATACCACGCCCTTTTAGGACGTGAGGCGTTCACGATCTTCCAAGCCGTACCCCATTATGGGTACATGAAGCTCAAAATGCCCGGGCCCAACGGAATCATCACCCTCGCGAGTGATCCGGACACAACACTCCGCGCCGAACACAAAACAGCCGCACTGGCCCTCGAGGCATTATCCGAAGCCCTCTCGGCCGAGGAATTAGCCACGCTACGCTCCACAGTGGACAGGGACAACGTGATACTCGATAAGAGACCCAAGTCCACCTCGTTTAAACCAGCGGATGAAATAGTCAAATTCCAAGTCCACCCAATAGACCCTACAAAAACAGCCTCCATCGGGGCACAGTTAAACCCCGCCGTGGACACCGCACTACGAGAGTTCCTGCGCGAGAATTGGGACATATTCGCCTGGCACCCCTCAAACATGCCAGGAATCCCATGCAGGCTGGCCGAGCATAGCCTCAATATCCTAAAGGGATTCAAGCTGGTCAAGCAAGCTCTTCAGCGTTTCTCCGAACCTAAGAGACAGGCCATGGGAGAGGAACTAGCCAAGTTATTGGAGGCCGGATTCATCAGAGAAATAAAACACCCGGTCTGGCTAGCAAACCTGGTGATGGTACCAAGGAAGGATAAATCCTGGTGCCTTTGTGTCGATTTCAAGGACCTCAATAAAGCTTGCCCAAAGGACCCATTCCCCCTCCCCCGCATCGATCAAATTATTGATGCTACCGTAGGACACGAGTCATTGTGTTTCCTCGACGCATACTCCGGTTACCTCCAAATCAAGATGGCGGAGTCCGACCAAGCCACAACGACATTCATCACACCATACGGTCCCTTCTGTTTCAACACAATGCCTTTTGGGCTCAAAAATGCCAGCGCAACATATCAGCGCATGATTCATACATGTCTGGAGAAATAAATCGGCAAAATAGTAGAGGCATACGTAGACGATGTGGTCGTCAAAACCAAACACGTCGACTCTTTGATAGACGACTTGAGGCTCACATTCGACAACCTCCGAACATACGACATCAAGCTCAATCCGGAAAAATGCATTTTCGGCGTACCAGCCGGAAAGCTCCTGGGTTTCATTGTCTCCAGTAGAGGTATTGAAGCTAATCCGGCCAAAATCCAAGCTTTGTCACAGTTGGCTACCCCAACAGACCTCAAACAAATCCAGAAGTTAACATGATGCGTGGCGGCTCTAAGCCGCTTTATCTCCCGCTTAGGAGAAAAGGCTTTACCCCTTTATCGCCTCCTTCGGTGCACCGAACACTTTGAGTGGACGGACGCTGCCACAGCCGGATTGGAAGAAATAAAGGTCATTTTGGCAACCAACCCAATCCTGGCCGCGCCAAACATCGGCGAACCAATGCTGTTGTACATTGCGGCAACTTATCAAGTTGTAAGCGCAGTGCTCGTCGTCGAACGAGAAGCTGACGAACATAAATTTCCTCTTCAAAAGCCGGTATACTATGTATCCACTGTACTCACTCCACGCAAATCACTGTACCCACATTATCCAAAGATAGCCTATGCGGTATTCATGGCATCCTGGAAGGTGCGACACTACTTTCAAGAGTGTTCGATTACAGTAGCCTCTGAAGTGCCGCTTAATGATATTATAAACAATCGCGACGCTACAGGCCGGATTGCTAAATGGGCCATTGATCTCCTCCCATTCGACATAACATACAAACCTCGACGAGCTATTAAGTCGCAAGTATTGGCCGACTTTGTCGCCGAATGGACGGAGGCCGAACTCCCTAAAGATTACGGAGCATACTCCAATTGGATCATGCACTTCGACGGTTCTAAAATGCTGGCTGGTCTAGGGGCTGGCGTTGTCCTGATGTCCCCAACTGGAGATACCGTTCAGTACGTACTGCAAATGTTGTACATAGACTCCAACAACGCAGCCGAATATGAAGCTCTGTTGCATGGTCTTCGGATGGCAGTATCCATGGGCATTCAACGCCTGGAGGTGCGTGGGGATTCAAAACTTGGAATATCCCAAATAAATGGAGACTTTGACGCCAAGGATCCGAAAATGGCGGCCTACCAAAATGCCGTCCTAAAAATGTCAGCTCTGTTCGAGGGGCTCGAATTTCACCATGTGACTCGGGAAAACAATCAGGCGGCGGATATCCTCGCCCACATCGTTGCAAAAAGC
This sequence comes from Triticum aestivum, assembly GCF_018294505.1. Lineage (NCBI taxonomy): Eukaryota > Viridiplantae > Streptophyta > Magnoliopsida > Poales > Poaceae > Triticum > Triticum aestivum. The sequence continues at coordinate 726,634,545 of NC_057797.1, forward strand.
GATGCGGTCCCCCCAACATCTTTCTGGAAAGGCTGTTCAAGCCATCCGTAGTATGGAAACGGGACACCGGTAACAATAGTCCGGACCCGGCCAAAATGCCCGATACCGAACACACTAACACAATCGGAGGCTCCGCCACCGAAATAACACCTTCATCCCACGTAATAATGGCCATCATAGCCCTGTGGACAGAACCATTCCTGGCCTACATAACTAGGCAGGAACTTCCGAAGGACCAAAATGAGGCACGCTGCATAGTGCGGCGATCTAAGGCCTGCAGGGTCCACGAGGGAGAATTGTATAAAAAAAGCACTACCAGAGTCCTTCAAAGGTGCATCTCCGAAGAGGAGGGGCGGAACCTTTTGGCAGAAATCCACGCCGGACTCGGCGGTCACCATGCCGCAGCCCGGGCTCTTGTAAGCAAGGCCTTCCGTACATGATTCTATTGGCCAACGACCCGGGCAGATGCACATGACTTGGTCCAACGTTGCGCCGGTTGCCAGCTCTTTGCAAATCAAAGCCACATGCCACCTACCGCCCTCCAAACAATCCCCATTACGTGGCCCTTCGTGGTCTGGGGGCTTGACATGGTTGGACCCCTTAAAGGGGGAACCCACAAAAAAAAATACCTACTGGTCATGGTGGATAAATTCACCAAATGGATAGAGGCCAAACCTGTTAAAACAGCCGAATCCGGACCAGTGATAGACTTCATATCTGGGGTCGTACACCATTATGGCGTCCCCCATAGCATCATCACTGACAACGGCACAAACTTCACAGCCGATGAGGTCAAACTCTGGTGCAGCAAAATGGGCATCAAGCTCGATTATGCTTTAGTCTATCACCCACAAACCAACGGCCAAGTCGAGCAAGCAAATGGTCTTATAATGAGCAGCATTAAACCCAGGTTGGTGCATTCCTTAATGGAGTCTAACACGCACTGGGTAGAGGAGCTCGACTCCGTACTCTGGGGGCTGCGGACCACGCCGAATCGTAGTACCGGATACACACTGTTCTTTATGGTATACGGCACAGAGGCAGTCTTGCCCCGTGACATAATTCATGACTCGCCTCGAGTGCGCATGTACAAAGAAAAAGAAGCCGAGCTCAATCGGCAGGATAGTCTGGACACCCTGGAGGAGGAGCGCGACATAGCCAAAGCCCGTTCCACATTTTATCAGCAACATGCTCACAGATACCAAAGCAGAGAAGTACGAGCCAAAACTTATAACGTTGGCGAACTAGTTCTAGGCCTGCCGGACAAGAAAAAGAACAAGCTCGAGCCCAAATGGGAAGGTCCCTTCATTATTGACCAAGTTCTGACCGGTGGAGCGTACCAACTGTGGGATGCATCGACTAGTCGACTCGAGCCAAACCCATGGAACGCGGCCAGGCTCCAAAGATTCTACGCCTAGCGCCGGACTCTATGTTCGTCCCCTCCGTTTGTCCATTTTTTACATATACATTATCTGTCTTGTTTTTCTTTCTTCCTTTCTTTTATTCTTTCTCTAGGCCTTCACTTGTGCCTCGCTTGCACATTATAGATGCGCTAGCCGCGCTCATCATACCTGGGGGCTTCTTTCATAGAAGCTTAATTATTTATCAGGGCCTCAAGCCCCGCACATGTGTCATGCTTCCGCATGTACCTTTTTTCGCCATTATATGCATCGATATGACTTAAGTTTTGGCCAAGCTGGGTTGCCTGGCTCTTGTATTTATGCCCTACGTTCCTGTTAATTCGGCTAGGGCATAAGGGGAACACCTCTGCGATTGTTACTGCCGGGTCAGCCGGATGTGTACCTCAGACTGGGTGAAGCCGAAAGCTAGCGTTCTTAAGGGAATATTCGGTCGGTGAACAAAAGATGATTTTTATTTATTGTGCATATCTGCCCCCAGATGTTTTTCCTGCGTTTCATATCGCAATTCGGACATGCACTTTAGGGCATGCTTACCCAGGGAAACGAACCCTTAACGGAACTATTCTCCCTGGAAGATGTTTCTTACTACCCATGTAATATAACATAACTAGTTTGGCACTTGTCTGTTCAAGCACTAATGACCCCTACACCTGGTCTCCATGCATACCCCGGTTCTTATATAACTGAGTGGGTATTCGGATACACTCCGGATTATCGGGTCCCGAGGTTGAAGCGAAAAGGTCCGCCAAGACAAATGATCTACAATCCGACTAGAAGGCATTATACATGTCACATTCATTACATAGTCATGCAGACTGACTAAATTCCTCTTCTATACCATCCAACAGGCGGTCTAGCTTACAATCCTGTTAGGAATACTTTGCGGCTAATTGTACTTGCCCATAAACTAAGCTAACGGGGATCTCTTTTCCGTCGAGCCCCATAGGCCCGACCTCGGCCATGTGATTTGGGTCTGCATTGGTGTACCGCATCTTCACCATGGCCCAGGCTTCTCTGGCACCCTGTTGGCAGGCCGATATCTTCCATAATCGGAAGCGCCGCCGTGCTCCCTTGAGCTTCTCCGCAAGCTCTGAAATACCCTCTGGCAGGGAGACGGACGACCACAAGGCCTAGGCAACACCTTGCATCACCTGCCGAACTTGTTCGTGTAAATGTGAGAGCTCGGATATAAGATCACCCGCAGACTCGGGCATTTCCTCCGCGAGACGAACCGTCAGCATACCTACAGACATAACATTGTTAGTCGACTTCTTTGCTGAACTCCTTTAAAAGGATTCGTTCAAGCACTTACTGAAAATGCCGCGCCGAAGCCGCTTATTCTCCTTCTCGGAGTCTGCAAGCTGGGCTCGAACGTCTTTTAGTTCCACGCTCAGCTTGATATTGGCGTCTTCGAGATTGTTTTTCTCCCGCCTAACCTCAGTCAGTACGCGTTTGCCAGCCTCTAGCTGCCGCATAACATGCTGGTCCCCCGGATTCATCTGCAACATCTATGGTTAGATCTGCAGCCACGCCGCACACTATATGGTAACCATCATTCTTTAAAGTAAATGTTACCAGCGGGTGACTTTCTCGGTTCCTGCAATGCGGCAATAGCGGCCCGTAGTTGGGTCTTGCATTCCTCTAGCTCCTGTGACAGCCTAGTATTCTTCTCTGTAAGAACCTGCACAATAAAGATGATCCTTAAATCAGTTCTGCTAACTGTTTCAAGTCTCAGGGGCTACTGATACATATAAATCGTCAGATTTACTTACCCGTACATCCTTTACATACTGATCCGTGGCTCTGGCTAGACCATCTTGAGCAGCTCGGAGGTACGCCTCTCCAGAATTGAAGGCATCAAATGCCTCTGGTGAGAAACAAGCGTCACGGAGTATGGCCCGGCGGCGCCTATGATTCATGGCGCTTTCCACTTCTGAGTTTGTAGCGGATAATCTATCTGCATCCTCTGTAGGGGGATTATCCGGCGCCCGCCCCATATCGGTTTCCGCCTCTATGTCCGGTCCTGGTGCCCGACTGGTGGAAGCGTGATTAGTAACATCGCCGGACATATTCCGGCGAGCGTTTTTTCTGTTAAAGAAACACTGGCGTCATTATATTTTGAGAGAGACGACAACCACAGAGCGGGTTTTTTTGTCATACCTTTGCGCCGGTGTCTCTGTCCTGACCGCCTTCCTTTTTGGCCTACCCGGCCTCGGTGCCTCTTGTTGGCGAGTTGCTGCGGGTTCGGCAGGGCGTCCCGAATGCCTTCCCTGTAAAAATGCCATGTGTATATGGTGGGTGAAGTGACTAAAAGGGGATCCTAGTTTTTGGAGTTGGGATTTTTGGTTTTTCTTACATGTGATGCAGGGAGCAGTCCGGGATAGTCGGCCGTAATGGCCACCATGGCATCATCGCAGCTTAACTGATAGAACTACCGGTCTATCAGCTCCACGAATATAACCGAATCTTCTTCAAGTCCGGAGTCGACGACCTGGTCAGGGTCCTCTGGTAGGGGAGAAGGGCTGCTGACCTCCTTTATGGCTTTTCGCAGTTCCTGCCGCAAAACGGCAAGGTGAATACTTACAACAAAGAATGCGGGAGAAATGGGAGTAGGGAGATATAACTTACCCAGCTTGGAGGATTGTACATGGAGAATCCATCCCGTGGCTTGATGTGGGTGAACTCCTCTTCCTCACCCTTGAACAATTTGGACAAAATTTTTGCTAAAGCGGCGGCATTGTCCAGACCCTTACGCCGGCAGCGGGTGGCATCATCCGCCCCGTTAAAATACCACAAGGGGTGCCCACGATATTGAAGTGGTTGCACTCCCCGCATTATGCAAATTGACATAACTTCGATTACTGTCAATCCTGATCGAGCCAGTGCTTTAATCCGGTTCATCAGATAGAGGACTTCTCCATTGTCTTCCGCCTGGGGGCTCCGTGGGTGCCAACTTCGGTGTTTCTTCAGAGGAGCATTGTTGAACTCAGGAAGACCCCGCCGAACGGGGTCCGGAAGGGGAACGTCCTCCATATAAAACCATTCTGAAGGCCAGTCTTCAGACGACTTCTTCGGGGTACCGGACAGGTATCCGGTATTGGCGATGCGCCATATTTCGGCTCCGCCCACTTGATAAAGTGACCCCCTCTGTGTGCGAGGGACGAGGCAAAATAGCCTTTTCCACAGCTCGAAGTGAGCCTCATAGCCCAGGAACAACTCACAGAGAGCAACATAGCCGGTGATATGTAGGACGGAGGCAGGGGTGAAATTGTGTAATTGGAGGCCGTAGAACTCTAGGAGCCCGCGGAAGAATGGATGAATTGGAAATCTGAGTCCCCTTAATAAATAGGGAACAAGGTAGACCCGTTCCCCCATAGAGGGACAGGGAAAGCTCTCCGCTTGCTCCCCGCCATTGTAGGTGGCAAGACCGGCTCGAAGGGGCACCATATACGCCGGAGGGAGAAATCCCTTAGTCTACAGTTCGACTAATCGACTGTGAGGGACTGAACACCTCTCCCAATCGCTGGGCTTAGGGCTACGTGGGCAGGAGGAGGAGCTGTGGAGGTCGGCCATGGTGGAATGGATCTTTTCGAAACACGCTCTGATGGATTCTCGCTAGGGGAGGATGGTATGGATTGGATCTAAGGATCCCTATCCCTTTAATAGATAATTTATTTATCTGGCTGGGGGGTGAATGTAAAAACTCCCTAGCGCCTCGTATTCATTCGACGCATGGGAGATAGCCCTTATTGGGCACAGAAGCCAAGAGGTTCAAACATTTATGGGACCGGACACTGCTTTACAAACGTTCAGAAGATGGAGAAGAACCCGCCTTGCAATGCCGAAGACAACACTGCGTGCCGGATTCATTATCATTGAAGCCTGGTTCAGGGGCTACTGAGGGAGTCCTGGATTAGGAAGTATCCGGACAGCCGGATTATATCCTTTGGTCGAACTATTGGACTATGAAGATACATGATTGAAGACTTCGTCTCGTGTCCAGATGGGACTCTACTTGGCGTGGAAGGTAAGCTAGGCAATACGGATATGTATATCTCCTCCTTTGTAACCGACCTTGTGAAACCATAGCCCTTTCCGTTGTCTATATAAACCGGCGGGTTTTAGTCCATAGGATAACATACAATCATACCATAGGCTAGCTTCTAGGGTTTAGCCTCTTCGATCTTGTGGTAGATCAACTCTTGTAATACTCATATCATCAAGAATAAATCAAGCACGACGTAGGGTTTTACCTCCATCAAGAGGGCCCGAACCTGGGTAAAACATCGTGTCCCCTGCCTCATGTTACCATTCGCCTTAGACGCACAGTTCGGGACCCCCTACCCGAGATCCGCTGATTTTGACACCGACAATGAGAAATATGGTCTATGGATGAATTTGTGCATTTAAAGGGTGGTAGTACCCTGCGAGGACAATTGACCCCTGGAAAAGATAAGGATATTCCACTGAGTGGATTTCGGACAAAATGAGTACGAGTTTTGTCTCCATATGTGTGATACCCCAAGAGTATGAAGGGATGAAGTACATTTTGATATAAAGGTGGTATGATGTTGGTAATATGGAGCAATGGTAATTCCAGGATGAGTCTGAGTAATGACATCTGAGTTTGGTGCCAATAGAAGGAAGGGAGACAGTATATTTGGATGGATTTAAGAATGCTAGGTAGTTGGATGTTGGAATAGTGATCAGTTGCCCCAATGATGAGTTCAAGGATTTCAAGTGATGAGATGGGCCATAACCCACAGGCCCCAGGACCTGCCAAGAAGCAAGCACACTCTTGCTGAAGGAAAAACCCTGGAAGAAGTTACGACTTTATCAACAAACGATCTTATAGGAGTTTACGCAAAACCTGAGAGTTGTGAAGGAACGATAGATGTTTGTTCAGCTTGTAGAACCGATGGATTCATCCGAACTTGGTTCGTCGACAAGAGAAATTCTGCAATGCTTGTGAGGATGAGCGAGTGTTAGAATGCGAGATTCGCTAAACTGTATACAAGGTAATGATTTGGGTGCGAGATGGATTGATCACCATACCGACTTTCTCTTATTATTCGCCTTGCTATATGGGATGGTAAATCTGAGTGACTTACCCATAGTAGAGAGACGACGATCAAAACCTTGTTTAAACCTTAGAATGGTATAAGTATTTTTTTCCTTGTACAAGGCAGTTGTTGCCAATCGTAGGACATACGGTGAGGTTCAACCCAGACCCCTTTTCCACGGGAGAAACCATAAATGGTTGACCACCATGAGATATCGATAGTTGATTAGTATTGGCGCCAGACCGTCAGCTAAGAAGACCCAGTCATGGAAGAACCTTACCAAGATGAAAGGACAGAAGGATTGCGGTAAAGGTTATGCCACTACCAGAAGAGCCTAGAGAAGGATTTTTTTCCCGAAAATCTGAGAAGACCGGCCCTGTCAAGAATAAGGATGGAGTATATGAGTATTGATGGGACCATAACAACGTTTTTAAGGGTGGTAACCCCCCACACCCCGGAGATGATCGATGGATTTTGAGAAGACCCCAGACCTAACTTATTTCTTTCTAGCCTCTCCGAATCTCGAGGACGAGATTCATTTTAAGGGTGGTAGGTTTGTAACATCCCAAAATTCTAATAAATAGATATATTTGATAGATTGTTTGATTATGGTGTGATTGCTTGAGTGAAATTGAGTGTAATTCGAAACTTTTTGAAAGTTAAATGACAGGGAATAAAAGGACTTTCCCAAACTTTCATTTTGCATTTTATGATATCCATGAATTCAAATACTTTTCATCACAAAATCCTGGAGAGAAGATAACATGACTTCTTCCATTTAAATGAAAATGGTATTTGAAAATATTTGAATTTCATTGGGAAATATTTCAAACCGAGAAACTTTATGCAACTCAATGATTTTCATGAGAGAAGATAAAATGACTTCTTCAAAACATATGAAATATGAGTTGGAAGTTTTAAGAGAATTAAATTCAAAGTCCTTTTGAAATTATTTTCAATTTGGAGTTATTTGGGTTTTATTTAAATTATTTTTCTCCAAAAATAAAATATATGGAAAATAGGGTAAAATGATTCCCTACATCAGAAAATTGGATAGAAATAAATTTGAAATTATTTTGGTTTTTTTAAATGATTTTTATTGGATTTTATTAGAGCGGTAGTAGTGTTTGATTTATTTGAATTTTTGTGTATTTTATTTGATATTAGAAAAATGTTCATGTTGTAGAAAAATCTTTTTATGAAAATTTTGATATATAATATGCCTATATAAAATTTTATTTTATTTTCTTTATTCGGTTTTCCTTCTGTTTCTATTTTAAAAAAACTGTACGTGTGACCCATATTTATTTATCGCCTACACGCGTAGCATAGTGGCAGCAGGCACCTCTTGTTTTTTTCCTACATGGGCCAGGCCCAGCCAGCTATTTCATTTTTTTCTTAGGCTGAATTTTGTTTTAAAAAAACTACAGGGCGCGGCCGGCTGAGTCCTTTAGGCCCGTGCGAGCCGTTTTAGCCTTTTTTTTCTCTGTTTCATTTATTTTCGTCTACGTTTAGTCCCACATTGCCTAGCCTTTAACCTCTAAACCTCTTTTTCATCTATAAATATAGACCCATAGAGCCTCCAAAAATCATCCGAGTCGAGTTAAATCAATATTTTTGGTTTGAATAGATTCATTAAAGAAAAATATTTTTTCTCTCCGGTGGGACTTCTGAAAATTGTCTCTTCTCTTCGAAGTCGTCTTTTATCTATCTTATAAAGGTATCTTTCTTCATTTTCTTTTATACTTCTGTAGTTTATTATTTTCTAGACTAGTACAGTAGAATAATTAGATTAGTAATTAGTCTCTGTATTTATACATTAAACCTAGAATTCTTTTAGTCATACCTATTTTTCCTCCATAAAACAGCTTGGCCCTGATTTTTCAAATAGCCATAACTTTTTTCACTCGTTTATCCAAATTAGATGAAACCAGCGCTGATAGCTTCGTCTTGTTTTCACCTACCCAGTGAATCTGTCACATCAACTTTTTGAAATTTTCAAATTTCGAAATTTGTTCAGAATCATATTCAAACTTCTTTTGATCATAACTTGAGTTTCGTAACTTTGATTTAGTTGATTCTTTTTGCAAATCGAAGCTCTTGACCTAAACTTTCTGATAAGGCCAAATTCACTTAATTTTGGTACTGTTAGAAATTATTTTCTGTTTGCAAGAGTTATTCGCCTGTTTTTGAACTTTTCCGAGATCTTTTCTTCGATTCTTTTGCATGAGTGCTTATGTATGCAATTGCTTGCTTACGATAGATTGACCGGAGTGTGACGAGTAGTACTATTAGGAGTTATGAGTGCGAATCATCTTCATCAACAGTACGAGGCAAGTAACACTTTGATCATACCCCTTTATCACCCAATTTTTATGCATTAATTCCAATCCTCAAACATTGCATGATTAGGTTGTGATATAACATGTGGGTTTGGGAAGTAGTTGATGAGGTAGAACCTATCACCCTGTTATTATCAAACCCTTGGGAGTTACTTCTACGTATTGCTTATATTGTTATGCTATGCTCATAGTCGTGGTTTGGGTGAGTGAATCCATGACAGATGAGAGATTGTTAATTAATGGTTCAACATAAGGTGGCAACTTCAATACACATCTAGGTGGATTGCTTGTCAGGCACCTGGAGAATCCAGTGTTGTCCTAGGATATCCCGGAGGATCCGTGTGATCATCCTAAGGTCCACCATCCAGACTCAAAGGGAACTGAGATATTTCATGCTAGAACTTTCATGTGCAACCACAAGCTATTATGGGCTCTAGCATAGTGGAGTAAGTTGCATGACCTCTTCCAGTGGTAGGCTAGCAGATGTAGGGGATGTAGGTTGGTACGGTCTACCCGGGGTTAGAGTTAATACTTCTGAAAGATTGTGTCTCAGTCATCCGTTTCTCAAACACCATGTAGTGCGAGAAATCCAACGGAGGAGATCGAGTCTTGTAGGGAAAACTGTGCAAACCTTTGCAGAGTGTACACACTAATCATGATTAGCCGTGTCCCTGGTTATGGACATCCCGAGTATCTGGTTATTGGATTATCATATTGATCTCATCACATTAATTAATTAATTTGTTGGGTTAATGATTATTAATTTGGGATTGAGTTGGAGGAACCTTCTCAATATTGTTCAACAAACTTTGTAGTTAAATAAAATATATTACTTTGCTGTAGGAAAAAAATGGGTTTTCGCAAAAACATCATAACCATAGAGCTTTACCACCAGCCAAATATGCATGTAGTGATAGACATTATTCATCTTTATCCTATGGTGTGAAATTGTCAGTACATTCAATGTACTGATCCTTTGTGACTGCAACGTCTCATGTTGCACGATTCTTACGACGAGTAAGTGATACGTTAGGGTTACGATTTCTACACTCAACTTTGCCGTTGATGTTGATGGGAATCCACAACCTTGTCGTTACTTCCGCTATTTTGGATTGAGGTAATAGTATTTATGTTACTTTATACATGTGATTTACCTTTGTTATAAATCTTCGAGTACTGTGTGTGTCACCATACCGATCCAGGGATGACACTTAAGCACACAGACTTGACCGTCTGAGGTCGGGTTGCTACACGAACACCAGAGACCGCCGAAGCACGTTGATGTCATTGTGTGAACCTGCCATACTGAAAAAGGAGTGGCAAATCCAGAGATCTTGTGATGCCACAGCTTTAGGTATGACCATGCAAGTTTTAACATGCCCCCATTATATTGCCCCTGCCAAGCAAATTATAATTTTTCCACTTCCAGTTCTTACAATCTATTCTATCAAGTATTCCTGGAAAAACCTACCGATTTATTGATCGCCAAAAACCGGGATGTATCCACAATATTTGGTTCTTTCAAGTACTACGGGCCAAAGACTGCAACCACAACTTGACAAAACTGGTACAATGATGCAAAGCATGTAAACTCACTCATGCGAACATACTCAAGATCATCGAAAATTCCATATGCAAGCATCCGAATAGCTGCAGTGCATTTCTGATAAGAGGAGAAGCCAAGCTTTCCAAGGGCATCATTCTTGCATCTAAAGTAATTATCATATGCCACCACTCCCTCCTGAATACGGTTGACACATGTCTCACCATCCGAAAACGGCGCCGAAAAAGTTTGCTCGCTAGGGCAGGTACGGGCCAGGCGCCTGCTTGTTAAGCTACCCAAATGGACTAAAATGGAAAAAAAATGTGTCCATTTGGGTCGGCCCGTTAGACTTGTCATAACACCCTTCCAGTTCACTCTACAGTGCACCTCGGGTTGCTCACCCGAACAGTGTATGTCGGTCTGGTTCAAGAATCACTTTACTGTGCCCCTTATATTTGAGTACCTCTATTGTTTTGGCAATGTTGTGGCTAGGTTTTAGTCGACTAAGACTTAACCAAGTTTTAGTCAAGTGTTCAAACTTGTAATAAAGAAAAAACTGTAAAGAAAAATTATGCGAATCACAATGTAAAATCTCATGGATATAATATCAACTGAGACATAACCAAGTCTCAATAGACTGAGATTTAGCAAAACTTGTTTGGCAATCTATTCTTTCATACATGTCTCTGTCACTTTGTGCAGAGAAAAACTACTCCAAAGCACAAAGCAAAGAACAACAAATATGAAGATTCACGACGAACACTTATTCATATTTGTTCTAACAAATGAATGAAGTCAATCTCCCATTTCCACAAGTCTATCGAAATCCATGTTGTGTACAGAAACTAAAACATGTTGCTAAATACAATCTTTCGTGTGCTCTTTCACATGAAGAATTACCTGGAGATGGGCTTGGTGATGTCTGTGTCAAAGCTGAAGTTATCCCGAAGTTCCGCAAGAAGGTGGAGATTTGGGTATCCAAATAGTGGGTTGTCTCGTCAGTAGCCTAGTGGCAAAGGTGCACAGTGGTGTAGCCTGCGCCCAGAGTTTGAATCCCGTCGGGAGCGAATTTCTGGTGCCTCACCTCAATGGGCTTCATCTATAAAAATATGTCATGAGTGCTAGTGCTCATGGATCTCTTTTTTTTTCTTTGCTCGTAGCAGAAGAAGGCCGGGTGGTGGAATATGTCCGTTTAGTCCATCTTTTCGTCTACTGCTACAAGATATTCATGGACGATTTCTTTGGCTGCTTTGATGTATCGTCAGCCGTTCCTATCCAATTTGGTTAAGTAATTGACCAATTGTTTCAGCGAGTCGTCAGATCTTCTCCATGAGCGGGGTCAGCTCTAGTTCCTCTTCCTCAGTCTCAACAAATTCAGTATGTTCATCTCCATGGAGGACAGAAAACTCGATGGCACCTGACGCCCCTGGTTCCACATCCCCCGGGGAACCTCCGTCCGCAAGCAGCATCTCCGCGGGAAGGATGGTCGAGTTCTGGTCGCTCCGAGGCACCAGAAACAGGAACGCCAGCGGGAGCAGCCGCATGGCGTTCCTCGCCAGCACGGCCACCCAGAGGTTCCCGAACTCGGTCCGCGTCACGCCCAGCGCGTGCAGCAGGAGGCCGCCCCACCAGGCGGACATGAGCAGGCCGAGGTTCTGGATGGACATGAGCAGGGCGAAGAAGGTGCCCTCGATCCCCACGGGGCAGAGCTTGGAGCAGAGCACGAGGAGCGGCAGCCATTTCAGCTGGCCGATCAGCTGGGACACGCCGTTGTCCATCACGGCGAAGAGGTAGTCCGGCATGCCGAGCCTCAGGTTCAGCCTGGTGACCAGCACCAGGTCGATCATCCCGGACAGGCAGGCCAGCAGCTGGCCCCATAGCAGCAGGCCGCGGAACGGGTAGTCCTTGAGCATGTTCTGGTAGAGCAGGACGCCGAGCAGCGACCCGACTGAGCCTATCGAGTAGATGAGACCAATGAATCCCTGCAGATTATGGAAGCCCACATCAGTTCTTGTCGATCTTTGCCATGCATCTGAAGAACTTTTGTGGCAGAAACTACCTCGGAAAATGCGAGTCCGGTACTCGAATCTGTGTACCAGTAGAACAGCCCTCCTTGGATGTCCGGGCTTAGCACGAACATTAAGAACATGTAAACACACGGCCTCCAGACCTGCGGGCACTTCAATGTTGCCCACATTGATTCAACTGCTTCGTAGAACTTCCTGTGAACCTGAATATATTGCAGTTAACAACCTTGAAAGTGTCATGTTTGTAACTGTATTTAATTGGCAGCTTCTGAAGCCTGAGCTCACCTGGTTGTACTCGAAATCCTTGGCCCGGTCCTCCTTGACGAGAATCCCGGCCGAAAATACGAGCACGGAGGGGATGCTCAGCAAGCCAAGAGCCCCCTGAAAAGATCAAATGAACATGGCAAGAACATTGGAATCTACCAATACCATCCATCTTCTCTCAGGAAATGTTCAGTTCAGACTTCAGACCTGGGAACCTATTGCATGGACGACGAGACCGCTGATGGAGTACCCCACCAATGCGCCGGCGGAGGAGCAATACCCGCACAGGCTCTGCATGTCGGCGGCGAGCGGAGGGTGGCTTATGCTGTTCTGCGCGACCATGGCGTCCACCACCACGTCGGCTATGGCGGCGCCCGCGGCCTGCGTCGTGAACGCCACCAATGCCGGTGCGATCGCCGGCGTGCGGCGCAGAGCAAGCGTGAGCATGGATGACACGCCCATGACGCCTTTACATAGTTGGTTACAATACATGGATCAAGACAGTTTAAGAAGGCGAGCAGATTCAGAACGACGTTGACCATAGCAAGCAAAGCATTGGCTCACCTGCGAGGAGGAGGTACGGGCGGCGGCGGTAGCCGGCGACGGGGACGACGTCGGTGAAGAGGCCCCAGAGGGGCTTGACGACCCAGGGAACGTTGACGACGCCCTGGTAGAACTGCGAGGCGGCCGGCTGCACGCGCTGCACGTCCTTCCAGTAGTACCCCGCGGCGACGCTGCCGAATGAGGAGCCGACGCCCTGGCAGGCGCCGTAGACGGCGACGACGGCGAGCACGAAGCTCCAATGCAGCTCGCGGGACAGGCGGCCGAGCCAGCCGCAGGGGAGGGTGCCACTGGGAGCGATGCAGCCGCCATTGCCGCCTCCGTGTCCGGGATCTGGGGCGGCCTTGAGATTCCCATCTCCGTGGGGTGTTTCTTGGAGCCGCTCCATCTGAACAGAGCGATTCCTTTCCTGCGTGGTTTCTTGGAATCTATGGAGAAAACACCATGATTTGCAACGGGAGAATGAAGGTCCCGGCCGTTGCTTGCTCAGAGAGGATGCTCAGGTACAATGCACGGATCAGGATGGCGCTTCTTGATCTGTGCTCAGTATTTGACTTTATTTGTCTTGATTTAAAAGCTTTAGGTGGTGGAGCATAGAATATGCACCGGCCGGTTCAGGCTCCGACGTCGTCACGTGTACTACTGTTTTTTAGAGAAAGATCACGTCTACTGTTACAGTTGTCTTCATCACCTACAGAGCATAAATTTTGTGTTCCACCCGTCGCATGCGATTTAATTAGGAGAGAATATGATATACAATGCCAAAGAAAGGACTACACAAACATAGTCGAACAGAAACAACATACTATCAATTTCTACACCACCATGAATAACCAAAACAAGTAGGATGTAGGGTATTACTATCCGGAGGCCCGTACCTGGGTAAACCCCTCGTGTGATCTCCGATCTAAGACTTCCAGCTGCGCTTGGACCCCCACTGGGGGATCTGACGGTATTTTGCACCGTCACCGATGGTGGAGGGAGTACAATTTGAGGAGGCGTCTTATGGGACAGCGGCGGCGCGGGTTCCCTGGGAGGCGGCGCGTCGGGGGCAAGGGGAGAGGGGGTTGGGGGCGAGACGAGATGCGGTGGCCGGTGGGTTGCCTGGGCGGCGGGAGCGAGATGAGCAGGAATCAAGGGAGTCCGAGGCGAGCTGATTTGGGAAATGACAGCTTGTTGGATGGGATTTGGTTTACATACGGTTTCAATCATCTGGAATTGTGGAGTGATTTCCGACACCCAAATCTGGGAGAGCCAAACATGTTGGTGTCGTAATTGGCAAATGAATTCAGCGAGTTCTGACCCAAATGATGGATGCCAAACGATATGTAAATGGCATTACAGTGCAAGACTACATTCAACATTTTAACCTAACAAAAAGATTGCATGAACCTGATTTTTATTGGCCAACCTTATTCATGCATAATAGGCTTCATCAATCAAATGAAGGTGATCGTGTGGGGTGGGTAGCAGAGTTTGATCGAAAATCACTTTTGATTACATTTTTCTGTTGAAAGTTCGGCAAATAAACCATGAACCCAAAGCAAAAACCCATTTCATGTAAAAGCCTGACAAGAACAAGGATTGGTTTTACAACAAAAGAGCAAAAAATGGAATAAAGAGCTCACTTTCTCTTACTCTATTAGTAGCCCTTAATTCTACCTCTAGTTTGTTGTGCCCTATACATCAACATCGCATAAAAGATGTCTATGAAGTATAAACTCAATAGTCTTGTTCATTAAAGTTTATCCTATCTAGTTACTCAAATCATAAAGTACTCCCTCCATCCATATATATAGGGCCTAATGCGTTTTTCAAGACTACCTTTGACTATTGATAAGACTAGATGACCCGGTTGCGCCAATGGCGCAAGAAGCGAATTAGAAAGAATGTTAGTAGTGAGTAAGTAGGAGATATAACTCAAAATATAATGCAATGTGGATTGTATTACATCATGTATTATGAAATCAATACAAGAGAACCAAATAATGTTACCACCTCTGTACTAACAACCAACATTTTAGCATAAGGAGTGTCACCGGAGTGTTTACTTGCACATCAGGAGCATCACAATTACAACTAAAGAGGCATTGTCCTCACTGCTGTTAGAGTTCCAAGCCTCGCAACTTCTTCCTCCAGCTCTGCACATGACCCTCAGTTACGGACTCGTCCCTCAGCTATGATTATTTCAAGATGAAATCAACATGCTATTTCTCTCACATGGAACATGTTCAGAATTTAGTCAGTCTCACTAATCTTTCAGCTACAAAGGCAGAAAGAAAAATGGCATCATCAATAACTAAAAAAACCATGGAACAATAATAAGTGACTCAAGTTTGTACTAACTTCGTACTAAAGTTAGTACAAACTTGAGAACTTATTTTGAGATGGAGGGAAGAGTAGAAGATGGCACACATAAGGTGGGCTATGAAAGAACAAGTAGAATTGTTGTAAAGTGCAGCACCACAGGTAAGCAGGGCCATAATTTTAGTTCAGCAGATCAGCACTATGTTTACACAACAGAGGTTTGTAGACTGAACTTCATGGCAGCACTGCTACAGAAAAGTACATTAGACTAAAACTATGATAAATATTACCAGCTACGAAGCCTATGTTATCTATTGTCCGAAACAATATCAAAATTTACTGATGAAAATAGAAATAGCAGTGGATATTTATGTTCTCTACTTGGACCCATATGGTCCATGTTCTACACTCCAAAATGTAGTGAAGGTAGATTTCCTAGTGATTTTTTTCATATGCATTTTCTGCGAATCCCTCCAGCTTTAGCATGGTTTTTTCTTGTCTTCTTACTCATGAGCTTCAAGCACAGCGCCTGTGTTATAGGTTGTCATGACTATCATCTCAACAACTTCTCCTTTTGGGTGTACTATTGTTTCACAAAACGTGGGTGGTCCATACACAAGTATAAACTAAGATGAAATCACACCAAAAACCAAGCAAGAATTACACGGTAACCAATGATAAGCATTTGTAATTAGCAACTGTCAATGCCAAAATTATTTTCAAATGGCAAATAATGGGTTAAATAAAATAAGTAGCCTCGAAACATAGCAATTACATATAAAAACAAGCATGCCAATCCTAACCAAATATGCGCAAGCACGCGTTAAAATCAAATTCTAGGGTGAACCACACAATAATAATTGTGAAATATGAAGCCTCCAAACTGACCCACCATGAAATTTCAATTTTGCTAGATGCAAATCCACACAAAAGAAGAGAAGAAAACTGCAGAAGAAGCAAGGCCTCACCTCTGATTAAACCGAGCTCATATGTGTTGATGGTCATTGGGCAGCCGACAGCATCCACCAGTTGAGGCAGCCAGGGGCTAATACGGGTCTGTTTAACCAAATCGGGGAATACATTTTTGGTCAGGATGGCATGGGAGGCCTGTTTTTCTACCAGCAATATTTCTCCCTGGCTCATTTCATCCTCATCTGCACCCAACGTGCTTCATCATTACACACGTTAATTAGGTTCAGTTTATACAACAAATATATAGGAAATCACGTAAAAGAAAACAAATGCATAGGAAGAAATCAAGCACCACAAATATCTCGGTTGTGACTATAAGAACAAAACAACGTATAAGACACATTTATCCCAGCAATACAACATAAACAATTTTTCTATGCTGGCAGTGGAGACAAAGTACATAAACTTGCTTTCTTTTGCAAACAGAAACCTCTTTACTACTGCATACTAATCGCAGATTCGGATTCCCAATAACCAATCGGTGATTAAAGAAACCACCCATATGGTAATCGGCTATGTACCCAGTGGAGCCAGCTACTCAAGGAGCCTGGGAAGGCCTACTCAATGGGACGTTGGCTAGCATTTGTCCTGGTTAATCCCTCAACATCACTATATAGTTTGATTATTATAACTTGTTGTGAGTTTGACAAGAAAGTATTAACAGATAAGGTTTCCTAATAAAATCAGTGAGTTGTCAAAGCAAGAGTAGTATTCAACGTCCAAAATTAAGTGCTGGGAGCACCAAATGTACATTATTCCTGAAATAATCTTAGTCACTGAACCAGTTGCAGCCATTCTTCAGTTACAAACTACTCTCATACACCAAACTAAGTATAATGTACTAAAAATTACATGGATGGCATGGAAAATAATTCAGGATGGCAGATAACAAATTGTTTTTACTCACCTAGTTCCGAAAAAGAACTGAAAGTTCAGTACATGATTTAGGGCATATTACCTTTGAAACAAAACAAAGTAAATTTATGTCATGAAATGCACACACTTGATTGCCCACTACCTACATGGAAAGGTACTAAAACTTACATGGATGGCATGGGAAACAATTTAGGATGGCAGATAACAAATTGTTTATACTCGCCTGGTTCCAAAAAAGAACTGAAAGTTCAGTAAATGATTTAGGGCATATTACCTTTGAAACAAAACATATGATAATGCATAGTCGAACCCATGCATCTGTTAGGAACAAATGGTAAGATGACAGTACCAAAAGGACCTATTATTCAATTCCAGTCTCTAGAGAACAAAATCACATTACTCATATTTTCTTAAAATAATAAACAGTACTAAAGATCCGACATTCAGAATCTGAGCGCTCACCATTTAAACGAGAATCCTAAGCAAAAATTGGGAGTGTGGGAAGGTCACCATTCAAGTGAAACAGGTAAAATCAACCTTCATAATGATGAAAAATAAAGAGATCTCAAAAATAAATTCTGTTTGGAAAGGGTGTTTTCGGGAGCTTCCCACCACTTTGATCAATGAACCGGCTGATACTGTCCTGAATCATCAAATAAAACATTGTTAACTGGTCATTATTTGCTAACTCAAAAGAGAATTGAAGTAAATACATTGTATCTAGCCAGGCCAAATTGTAAGGGTGCAGTCAAAAAAATTGTACTATGTGTTAGTCTATCTCAGTAAGGACTAAACAACTAATATACTCTAAAGGGGAATTTTTGTCACCTCTTCCAATGAAGAAATACGCTGCTGACACTCATCTAGTTGGCCGGACTCAGTATCTCAGTGGTTCTAACCATCATTCTTCCTTTCTTTGTTCAATGCCTGTAGTGTTCCTTCACCATGCTATAGCTGTACCTAGGCACAGACGAGCATAGAGCCACAAAATGGAAAATAGGTTTCTGTAATGTGTGACGAGCTATCATTAAAATCGCAACCATGTTAATAATTATACACAGACCACACCAATAACATCAAACTAAAAGGCCGGCCTGAGCAAGTTCAAAATGAGTATTGATATTTAGATACAAATGTTTGAAAGAAACAACATATGCACGAATAAGGTTACCTTAAATTTACGTCGGCAAAAAATTCAAGCTCTTCTTCTTCGGACACTTCAGTGCGTTCAATGCTTGCTTTATTGCAAAAAAAACTTTCTTTCCTGCAGCAATCTGTGTTGAAGTAAAACACTTGCTAAAGTAGCAGCTTAGTGTTTTCATAAAGATAAGGTGCTATTTTAAAATGAGTCAGATTGTGTACTCTTAACAGAAAGAACGATCATCTTCATTAACTGTCATATTTAACATACCCTGAAGTTGACTAAAATACTATTGGTCTATTGCAGAAAGGAAAATAAAAGAGATCGCCTGCCTCATCTATCATTTAGGAGAGGGTTAGTATATATATATATATATATATATGAAGAATGAGGCAACTACATGAGAGGAAATTATATCTTTGAAATTCTATAAAAGTAGACAAATGAAAATAGACCAGCAGAACACATACGGCCTGACTAAGATAATGAGGGAGAACAAAAAAAATACATTTAGAGTCCTCGCTTCAGCAATGTCAAGCAACCACCACATATATCCATGATATGTAAAGGGGAGAAGAAAAGTACCTTATTTGAGCACTAATTACCAGATTGCTATTGTAGCTGTGATACGTGCCACAGCTAAACAAATCTGCACGAATTCCGTGTGTGCAGATATTGGCACGTGGGTACAACGAAAATAGCTAGATTAATTGGCATTGGGTACAACGAAAATAGCTAGATTAATTGGCACTAATCAATAGGAGTGAAACGAAGAACAAAAGAAACTAAGAGAGGGTTCCTACAGATTATGCCATATACAAAACTACATCATTGCAGTGCTCGCCTCGAAGCTCCTTCATTGGGAACATCTCCGGAAGTAAAGCCCCATTTCCATATAACCAATCTGATACTTAGATCAATCATCACCACCGCAAATTTTTCTGTAGGTATAAACAAGAAAAAATACAGACAAGAAAAATGAGCATGTATGGCCTACATGTATGAACAAGAACAATGAGCTGATTAGTACGAAAGGAAAGAGGACCATGGACACGAACTGTTGTTGCGAAGCACGAAGTCGCTCCTTCACCCTCCTCTGGTGGCGCTTGGCCCATCACCAGCCTTGCTGCTCCTTCCCTCGCCCGCCAGACCCCCGCCGGCCGCCACCATCGCCTGCATCCAGGCCGCCAACAACAGCCTTGACCCGACCCCCACCCTTGCCTGCGTGCTGCTCTATGGCACCACTCCACTCTGTTAATAAGACACACATTCACATTAGTAATTAGTCTACCATTTTCAGTTTTATGACCAAACAAATTAAAACCAAAAAAAAACTTAGAATCCTTGTCATTTCCTTCTCATACTTGTTGCCCGACTAACGGTCAAATTGAAGTCTCGTGTACTGCCTCGAGAAAGTGTGCATTGGACTGCTTGTCGCATGTATGTCTTCAGCATGCTCTTGCACTCTCGCTCCTTTGTGAGCTGGCTTCACCACATTTCAGTAGGATTATTAGCGTATTGCTAGGTTTCCTCGAATGCACTAACCCAACCAGCACACGGCTTCCGGTCTGGTGGTGCACACCCTACCCCAAGCCTGTAAGTTCACATTCAGACTCTCATGTAGGATCGACCATCGAAGTCATAATTCATAATCAAACTCCACCAAACTAATCCAGCAGTTCAACATTATATCAGTTAAGCTACGCATTAAGTAAACGGCAGAGTCGCTTGTACTGCAGCGTCATATCGCTACAAATATTTCGGACTTTTCAGTATTTTATTACTGAGTATAAGCACAGAGCGAACCATACCTTTTTTGTCAACTTCAGGATTCATCTTCAATCAATTCTACAGATTGAGCAGGCAACCTATCCAAATTCAGATCCGCATCAGAGATCCGAGGCTGCACGCAACCACGCATGAAGGAGGCAGGCTGGTAAGCTTGGGGACATCCCCACCACCGTCGCCGTCAACCGCCTGACCGCAACCAGACCCAGCATTTGAGTCAGCAAGAATGGCAATTCCTGCTTCGCTGTTTGCAAACACAAGACCAGAGGAACTGGACCTGGGTGCTCATGGCTGTCGGCGAACTCCTCTCGCAGTGGAACCTGAAAAAGGATGGCAATGGCAGCGACCAAGGCCCGTCAGATGGGACGCAGAAGAAATCCTCAAATACTTTGCAGAAAATTTATTCAGGAAATGACAGAGTAGACTGAGAATCACCAAAACAACTCACCTCAGATGTAGCACCCGTCGAGGAGACCTGCTTCACCCCCAATGATCCAGCACTACCTCACACACACGTCATGCCACCTCCTACATCAAGCCATTGTGGAAGCAGAAATCTAAGAATGTGCACTGAAACCTCAAGTAGTTTCATCTCGGACAGCTCGAGCGGGCTGGCTGCCTCGGTCGCCTGGACCATGAAAGAGAGAATATGGTGGAGGCCTACCTCGGCTGGTGCGGGTGAGTTCGTCCAGGCCATGACTGGCGCAAGAAGACGGTAGCACTGCGGGGATGAGGGCCGTCTCCGTCCTCCCGGTCGGCCGGCGGTGACCCTCTCCCATCCGATGTCGCGCCTCCTTCTCCTCTTTCCTCTCTCTCTCTCTCTCTCTCTCTCTCTCTCTCTCTCCCTCCTCTCCTTCCACCTTCTCCCTCTCATCTTCTCTCTCTCCCGCAGATCGAATCGAGCGCCGCAGCTCACTCCGGAGGCGTCGTCCTCGGCCGCGAGGAGGAGGATGCAGGGGAGCCCGTCCAGCGCGAACCCGGAGCAGGCGTTGGAGATCGGGTTCGCCCGCGAAGTGTGTGTCCACGATGGCCTGCACACGAGCGATGGGAAGGCGGGGAGGAGGAAGAGGCGAGGCGGTGGAGGAGTAGCAAGCGGCGGCGGGGCTCCTATGGCGCAGAAGGAGGAGGAGGAGGAGGTGGGAGGGAGCGGCGGCGGATGAGGGAGGGAGGAGTGAGGGGCGTGAGGCTGTGGATTGGGGCTAGGGTTCGATGTCGTTTTCGTCCCTCGCGCGGTGCGGTGTTTTTTTCGCTCGTGTGGTGCGGTGCGCCCTCGCTCCCACGCGCAGTGCGGTGCTTTTTTTCCCTCGGGTGGTACCGTGCGCTGGAGGCATTGGTTGTGCCTAGCACTTCTTGAGGCTTTATATGTTAGATTAGTAGTATATGAGATGTATATCGTGAAAATTATATTATTGGAAGCTCCTTTCACTTACGAATTCGTCGATATGCTTTGTGTAACTTGCATGCCATATATTATTGCTCTAACATGTAGTCCAAGTTAGCCCTGAGAAACGTATTAGACCCTATATAGTACTCCCTCCGTTCGGAATTACTTGTCGCAGAAATGGATGTATCTAGATGTATTTTAGTTCTAGATACATCCATATCCGAGACAAGTAATTCCGAACGGAGGGAGTATATATGAATAGAGGGAGTGATGTTCTCATCTCGAAGCAAATAAAACCTATATATATATATATGTGTGTGTGTGTGTGTGTGTGTGTGTGTGTGTGTGTGTATGTATGGTGTGTACACATTGACTCCCACACTCCAGGCCAGAAAATAAATTAATCCCCCTGCAAGGGGCAATGGTCACCAAAGTAGCGAAGCATCTTCCTGCCCAAGAAGCAGTGGTGTAGCCAGCTCCGTGAGCCAGGGTGGTCCAACAATGAAAATTTTCATGTAAATCTACGTATTTTCAAAAATTACTCTTTTTTCTACACTATATATAGGCTATGGGGAAAATTTCAGGGTGGTCCATGGACCACCCTGTCTACCCTCTAGCTACGCCACTGCCAAGAAGTAAGCATACATCACATGGTCACACAAAAAAGACAAGAAAGAAATCTCCTTGCCTGGATGGTACGTTGGATAGTCCAACTAACTAAGCCAGTAGTGTATGGTAGATGGACTATTGAAAGATTGATCCACTTATTTATCAAAATCAACCAGCACTTCATATCTCCCTCTCTCATAAATAAACATGCGTGTTTAATTTTTGGCCTCAAAAGTAAGGTCATAAATTTTGAACAAAATGTTTGACTACGGAATCATTTTGACTTCCTTCTCTGTTTTGACGAAATCTTTGAATCAAGATCAATGTTGAGTATTTCATAATTATTATTTTTGGCCTTTTCGAACTTAACTTGAAACTTGACTGCAACATTTACACATTATGTAATTTGTCGGTCAGAAATATTTGCCTCTCTCTCACTGTCTCACACAAGTGGGTCCCGCGTGCACATGCTTCAAGTACATCAAGTTCCGAGTCTAGTTTCAAAAAGGTAAAAAAAAGAATATAACATATTCAACATTGATCTTATTTCGAAGATCTCATCAATAAACATACAGATTTTTTATGGGAGTGTGTGCTGTGAAGTGTTGGTTAGTTTGTACAAAGTGCAAGGTTGTCTGCAAAAAATATATAGTCCAACTTTTGACCAAAAACTGGCTCATTACTTTTTCATCTAAGGGTCCAGAATCCACTTCTGGCTCATTAATTACTTTTTCATCTATGTTTGTTTTAGGAACACTTTTCTCCATCTAATATAGGCAGCAGAGTTTGATCCAAATTCGTTGGCTGTTGCAAGCTGGCAGCCAAACTTGCATTCCAAGTAAACCTTTTGAGGCATAGCCCGGAAGGAGGCCCGTTCCGTGGAAGCCCAGTAGGCCCAGCCCAGCGGCTCGTCAGTCCGCTTCCTCTTGCCCATATACCCCATCTCTCTGCTGTTCTACCCTTGCTGCTTCCTAGTTCCTACCCTCTGCTGTTCTTCGAAGATCTCGTCAATGAAAAAATAACAGTCTAAATGGATCTGAAATCGAAACCTTTTTCTGTTCGGGCCAAAGAAATAAACATACATATTTTTTATAGGAGTGCGTGCTGTGAAGTGTTGGTTAATTTGTACAAAGTGCAAGGTTGTCTCTGCAAAAAAGATATAGTCCAACTTTTGACCAAAAACTGGCTCATTATTTTTTCTTTCATCTAAGGAAAACTCTTCTAATCAACCGGCCGATTTCTGGGTTCATCCGTGACGCCCATGGCTCGTGTGCCACCTGTTCACATGACGTGATGCCCATGGCTCCCTCTACCTTATCCAACATCAACCACTTATTCCTCATCCCGAGCATTCTCTTGCCCACATGCAAGGCTGCAACCTTCTACCTCTCGTCCTCCTACATCTGACTGCACAACAAGGTAGCCATCAACTATCTCCGGTCATGTCTTACAGCTCCTTCACCACGGCTAGGCGCAAATCTGGTGGTGAGCTTGCAAGCTGCAACACATGACGGGTCTGTAGCAGCAGCGGCGGGGCGCTCCCCGGGTTGCAGCAGGGGCATCAGGGCTTGCAACTGTAGATCACGGTCATCTGCTGCCTCCACCACGACCATCAGTCGTTGCAGGTCCGTCGGCCGCCGTGGAGCATCCGGCTCTGCTTGGCACGGCCGTCGACGACCTCCTCCCATCGCCCCCGGCCATCACCGACCACCCCCTATGACAATTGCAACGACAGAGCTGAAAAAGACGGAGGCGAACAGCGGCGACGTGGTGTTTCTGCCACATGATTTCCATTGCAAATTTTCTGCAACAACACATGTGTTGCAAAAAAGTGAAGACAAAAAAAAATCCATAACAACATTTTTATTGCAAAAAAATTCTATAACAATACCTCTGTTGCAAAAAAAATTGTAACAAGACTTCTGTTGCAAAAATAAAATTCTGCAACAAGACCTCTATTGCAAGAAAAATCTACAACAAGACTTTTGTTGTATTGATGGAGGCGCCGCTTGGCCGCTCGATACGCTACATCTCACGGCTCGCGACCCGGTTGATCTGACGTGTAGCGTCGCCCTTCATCTAAGGGTCCGGAATCCACTTCTGGCTCATTAATTACTTTTTCATCTTTTTTTTTTGAGAAACACTTTTTTTCATCTAATATAGGCCCGCAGCAGAGTTTGATCCAAATTCGTTCGCTGTTGCAAGCTGGCAGCCAAACTTGCATTCCAAGTAAACCTTTTGAGACATAGCCCGGAAGGAGGCCCGTTCCGTGGAAGCCCAGTAGGCCCAGCCCAGCGGCTCGTCAGTCCGCTTCCTCTGCCCATATACCCCATCTCTCTGCCCTCCACCCTTGCTGCTTCCTACTAGTTCCTACCCTCTGTTGCCGCCTCTAGTGTGAGCGAGCGAGCGAGCGAGCGCGCGAGAGGAATGGAGGCGAGGCGGGAGATCGCCAAGCGGGCGCGCACGGCCGGCACGGTGAGAGAACCCTACCACCCACCCCCTACCCTTCCCCCTCTCTCCTGCTTGTTCGATTCGTGTTCCCGGGCGCGTCCGCAGATTTGGGGGTGCGTCGGTGCGTGTCTCGCTCGCCGCGAGCAGTTTTTGGGCGAGGGTTTCGGGGCCGCGACGCGAGCCGTGGTTGCTCCCCTCCGTGCTGTCTCGCGTGAGCTTGGTCTGCTCTGCTCCTGCTCCTGCTCGTGCGTGCGTTGGTCCGGCTTTTTTTTTTGGTTCTGACGAGTTGTTCGTCTGTTCCCTGGCGGTGGTGGGCGACTGGGGAATTTTTATTTTTATTTTTGGCTTCGGGAGATTTCGTATTCGACCCCGATCGACCTTGGCATTTTGGGCGGAGCGTGTGATGGGGAGCAGACCATTCGGGTCTAATTGGGGATGGGGTTTCCAGTTCGTGTTCGAATTTCGACACCGATCGATGGGATGTGGGTGTGCCTCGGTGATTTGCGATTTCAGCTCCAATGTGTTTGTTCCCTCGCGGATGAGGAACTGCTCACCGATGTTTGGAGTTTGATTCGAGTTTGTGCCGTCAGCTAAAATCTCCACGCGTTTGTGCAGAGCAACGACGACGACGCCGGGAGGCAGGGGAGCGCGGGAGGGGCGGCGGCGGCGTCCCTCGGGGTCGCCGTGAGGACCGGCACGGCGGAGATGGACGGGGAGGAGTTGGCCGTCGTGGCGGCGGCGGAGGCTGAGGTGGTGGGCTCGGCGGAGACGGAGGAGCACGTCCAGCGCATCCTCCTCGCCATCGACAACTTCACCCGCAAGGTCCACTGGCCTCTTCGCCCTCTCCTCCTCCTCCTCGATCCCGCCTTGATCGGCCCGCGATGGCCTGGCCGGAGACATGAACGATCGGCGGGTGGCGTTGCATTGCAGGTGTCGGAGATGCTGGACTCCGGGCGCGCCATGTTCAAGGACCTTGCCGCCGACTTCGAGGACCGCCTGTGCACGTAAGCAACTCGCCGCAGCAAGCGGCATCGCACCGCCGTGCTTCGCTCCTCGGTTGCTCACCACCTGCTTGCTGTATTGCCTTGCCAGGATCCACAAGGAGAGGGTGGAGAAGTGGGAGGAGGAGATCCGGGAGCTGCGCGCCCGCGACGCCGCCAACGAGCGGACCCGCGCCATGCTCCACAACGCCCAGCTCCAGCTCTTCCACATCCGCGAATAGACAGTCGAGTTCAATCTGCTTCGATCAGCTAGCTGTTCCACACATCTTCAGCAAAGGCAAGACGTCCATCCAACAGCACTGTCTGACTGCATGCAACA
Organism: Triticum aestivum; assembly: GCF_018294505.1. NCBI lineage: Eukaryota > Viridiplantae > Streptophyta > Magnoliopsida > Poales > Poaceae > Triticum > Triticum aestivum. Next base: position 726,660,614 of record NC_057797.1, read on the forward strand.
GCAGCAGCTCCCTGTTTCTTCTGCATGCTTTATATATCTTTCTGAACTTATCACAACAGCAACGTTAACAAGTCCAGCTTGATGTAGTACTTCTATTACTGTATGCTTGTATGAATCTGCCCCCAACAGTGAGTTGCCACTTCTGAATCTGAACATGAATGCCTTGCACTTTAGTTGAATACACACCTGTCTTCAGTAACTCTTTCATGTTTGCGATGCGTTTTGCCTGTTCCAATGCATTGTGGAACCTTGATCTGTGATGCTTTCGTGTCAAACCGCGTCAGCACATTCTCAACCTTACTACATGTTTCAATCTGGGAACATAAATCATGTGACTAGTTGACAGACAGTGGGACTTTGTTATGTTTGATTTTTTTTTATTTTTATTTTAGCAAGTTGTGTTTGGTATTGATGAATAATGATATACAGAGATAAACAGGGGAGAGGACCTAGTACCTTATTGCAGAAATAATTGTTTTACGAACTGGAGATTCCTCAATAACTTTTAGAAGTGTTGTTCTCTTGTTCAAAAAGGCATTTTCCGGATACTTATCATCATTTCCACTGCAGTCCACAAGTATCTGTAGTGTAACAGTACCAATGTAGATTGTAATCACTCTAGGAGAACAATACCACATGATACCAATACCATTGTTTTATGCAATTACATATCTGAGTCGTTTGTACCTTCTGCAAAAAGAAATCTAAAATTGTAAATGATATGAGTAGCAACAAGGGATATGTCACTTGAGGAGTATGTTTCCTAGAAGCATTTTCAGAAAGTATATGCAGCATAGTACAAGGTTACCGAAATTAAGAAGGTGAGCAATCAACTGATGCAACAGTAATGAACTGATGAAACACTTGTTCAAAGCCTTCTTCACTAAATATAAAATATCCACTTCATCGAATCGAACACGGCACTGCAATTAGGGGGAACAATGTATTAACTTAGGTCTTAGGCTATCTAGTGCATCCACTTATTTTTCTCTCTTCAACTTCAAAAATGACTGGAAATAGGGGCAGCCATACTATCTGAGGTTATCTAGTTGCACAAAAGCCTTCCTGAAGGCTGAAGCAGATACAAGAAATGATCAGGTGCTGCTATAAGTACATCTAGCTCTTCATCAAGGCTTTCTAGCTGCGTCTTATGTCGAAATCCACCGTTTCACCGTTTGCAACCATAGACCTGAAAGGAACCCCAGCTTAGGATATTGCGTGCAGTTCTGAAGGACCTGTACTTAGAGAAATGACTCAACAGGTTATTCCATAGTTATTTTCCTCAAATTCACACTAGAACTATCATAAAGCCTCGGCAACATCACATTCAGCAAGCAGTATAGTATACCTGAGAAGAAAGTTCAGCAGTAGGTGTCAATATTATGACACTGTGGGTTCCTGGGAGATGATCTGTGGATCCCATAGCTTCTCCCTTCCTTAAATTTTGAACTTTAGGACAAAGATATGCCAATGTCTTGCTAGACCTGCTTTGATCAGCAATAATGCAACTCCTGTTGGGGAACGTAGCAGAAATTCAAAATTTTCCTACGTGTCACCAAGATCTATCTATGGAGAAACCAGCAACGAGGGGAAGGAGAGTGCATCTACATACCCTTGTAGATCGCTAAGCGGAAGCGTTCATGAGAACGGGGTTGAAGGAGTCGTACTCGTCGTGATTCAAATCACCGGAGATCCTAGTGCCGAACGGACGGCACCTCCGCGTTCAACACACGTACAGCCCGGTGACGTCTCCCACGGCTTGATCCAGCAAGGAGAGAGGGAGAGGTTGAGGAAGACTCCATCCAGCAGCAGCCCAACGGTGTGGTGGTGATGGAGGAGCGTGGTAGTCCAGCAGGGCTTCGCCAAGCACCGCGAGATATGAGGAGAAGGGAGAGAGGTAAGGCTGCGCCAAGAGGAGAAGTTCTCATGTGTTTAGCAGCCCCAAACCTCAACTATATATAGGGGGGAGGGGGGGCTGCGCCCCCTTTAGGGTTTCCCACCCCAAGTGGTGCGGCCAGCCCTAGATCCCATCTAAGGGGGGCGGCCAAGGGGGGAGGAGTGCCTCCCAAGTCAAGTGGAGGCCTCCCCTTTAGGGTTTCCCCCTTCCCATGCGCATGGGCCTTGGGGGGGCTGGTTCCCCTAGCCCATTAAGGCTAGGGCGCCCCCTTACAGCCCATGCTACTGTATTGGACGTGGTGGAACAATTTCCGGACCTCCGGACCCCTCCGGAATCCTCCGGAACCTTCTGGAAGCTTCCCGGTACAATACCGAAAAAACCCGAACTTTTTCCGGAACCCGAACAACAACTTTCCATATATAAATCTTTACCTCCGGACCATTCCGGAACTCCTCGTGACGTCTGGGATCTCATCCGGGACTCCGAACAACATTCGGTAACCACATACAAGCTTCCTTTATAACCCTAGCGTCACCGAACCTTAAGTGTGTAGACCCTACGGGTTCGGGAGACATGCAGACATGACCGAGACGTTCTCCGGTCAATAACCAATAGCGGGATCTGGATACCCATGTTGGCTCCCACATGTTCCACGATGATCTCATCGGATGAACCACGATGTCAAGGACTCAATCGATCCCGTATACAATTCCCTTTGTCTAGCGGTATTGTACTTGCCCGAGATTCGATCGTTGGTATCCCGATACCTTGTTCAATCTCGTTTCCGGCAAGTCTCTTTACTCGTTCCGTAACACATCATCCCGTGATCAACCCCTTGGTCACATTGTGCACATTATGATGATGTCCTACCGAGTGGGCCCAGAGATACCTCTCCGTTTACACGGAGTGACAAATCCCAGTCTCGATTCGTGCCAACCCAACAGACACTTTCGGAGATACCTGTAATGCACCTTTATAGCCACCCAGTTACGTTGTGACGTTTGGTACACCCAAAGCATTCCTACGGTATCCGGGAGTTGCACAATCTCATGGTCTAAGGAAAAGATACTTGACATTAGAAAAGCTTTAGCATACGAACTACACGATCTTTGTGCTAGGCTTAGGATTGGGTCTTGTCCATCACATCATTCTCCTAATGATGTGATCCCGTTATCAACGACATCCAATGTCCATAGACAGGAAACCATGACTATCTGTTGATCACAACGAGCTAGTCAACTAGAGGCTCACTAGGGACATATTGTGGTCTATGTATTCACACGTGTATTACGATTTCCGGATAATACAGTTATAGCATGAATAAAAGACTATTATCATGAACAAAGAAATATAATAATAACACTTTTATTATTGCCTCTAGGGCATATTTCCAACAACTCCTCCCATCCATTTTATCCATTTTTGCGACAAGTAATTTGGGAAGGAGTGAGTACATGCCTGTTGCGTTCCTTCCATTTGTTCCAGGCCGTGAGAACCGCTAGTGTACTTCATTTCTAGCGTACTTTAGTTAGTTATAAGGATGACATTCTTCAGCCATCTCTTTATATTCATTGGTTATCCGATGCTCAAAATGAACCCTGAACCGGAGCCAGATTAGCATCTTTGTTATGTACCAGTTCCTGTCACCAACTTTTTTTTAAAGGAGGCAAAAGATTTGCCTCATATATTAATTAAGAGAGAAGAAAGAGTTTGAGGGATTACAACACCGCCTTACAAAGGGACTACTCTCCCGGCATGATTGAACTCAACTTCTTAGCACCGGCGGCGACCCAAAGTGCCGCCTCCTCTTTGATGAGGGCTAGAATTACAAATGGCGGGGCACTTTTGTGGCGGAACACCCTCGCATTATGTTTCGTTCCAGATGGCCCAAGAGGTGAGCAATGTGAGGGAGGCCACCGCCTTCCTGTTGGGGACGGAGTAGTCGGAGAGCGCGATCCACCACTCCTTGGCAGATTCGAAGTGCTGCCAGCTTGCGGTATCAATGCATTCAATCTGCAGCCACCCCTTGATCATGTTCCATACCCGGATGGTGAACCGATATCGGAGGAGAAGGTGATCCACTGTTTCCTGCTCACGCCTACAAAGGGGGCAAAGGCCACAGTTTGGCCATCCACGTTTGGCCAATCGGTCAGCGGTCCACACTCTATTTTGGGCGGCCAACCAAGCGAAGAACTTCACTTTGGGAGGGGCCCAAACTTTCCAAATAACATGCTCTAGAGGCGAGCGGATCATGCCATGAAATTGCGCCTTGTAGGCAGAAGCCGCGGTGTAGAGTCCACTGTCAGTATGCTTCCACACAATCTCATCCTCCGTGTCGTGTTGCAGTTGGAAGCCCTGAATGCTAGACCAGAGCAGGAGGAATTGGCTGAAATGGTGAATCGAGAAATCGTGTGACAGCTTTATTTTGGATATCCACGCATTGTCCAACAGAGCCTCTCTGATTTTCCAATTCTTCCTTGTGGCGGCACCATAAATGAGCGGAGCAATGTCTTTGGGCTTTCTCCCATGCACCCAAGGAGCATCCCAAAAAGGTGTGCGGGCTCCATTGCCAACAGTGATGGTGGAGAAGGCGTAAAAAAGATCATAGTCCTTGTCGTCGCACGGGTTCCCCAAATCGACCCACATCTTGGACGGCTCCTTCCACTCAAACCAAAGCCAATGCAGCCTTAGTGCCCTCGCAAATTTTTCCGTGTTGAGTACGCCAAGGCCCCCAAACTCGGAAGGCCTACACACGATATCCCAATTCACCTTGCATTTTGCACCGGTTGTCTTATCTGATCCTGCCCAAAGGAAGGCCCTCTGAAGCTTTGTGAGCTGCCGTAGAGTGCCCGTCGGCACAATGAGTGGGGTGATGAAGTAGACCGCCAGGGAGGAGAGCACGGACTTGACCAAGGCCGCCCTCCCAATGGCGGTAATATTTTGGCCGTCCCAGCCGCCTAGCTTTGCCGCCGCCTTATCCAAGAGGAACTGGAAGTCCACTGTTTTGAGTTGCCAAACAGATAAGGGCAGGCCCAAGTATTTGATGGGGAAGGAAGCAGCCCCAGCATGTAAGCTTTGGGTGACGTGCGGCAGGTTGATGTTCTCGCATCGGATTGGGACGACCGAACTCTTCAGGAAGTTGGTGCACAGACCAGTGACATTCCCAAATAGACGCAAGATGTTGGAGAGGTTGTCGACGTCGCTTTTGATTGGGGCCAAGAAGACAACAGCATCATCGGCGTAGAGGGAGGTGTGCAGCGCCACACCTCGGCCACGGATTTTGTGCAATAGCCCTTTCCGAGTGGCGACCTCAAGCAGCTTCTGAAGAGGGTCGATCGCGAGGACGAAGAGAAGCGGAGACAGGGGGTCGCCTTGCTGAAGGCCACAACCATGGACGATTGGCTCACCAGCAACCCATTCAGCAGGATGCGCGAGGAGGAGGAGCATAGCAGGGCGGCGACCCAATTCCGAAAGATGCTAGGGAATCCTCGTTTCTGAAGGAGGTCCAGCAGGTACTCCCACCTCACCGAGTCGAAAGCCTTACGGATGTCCAGCTTAAAGAGAAGCGCAGGCGTCTTGCGCTTGTGAAGCCGACGCGCGAAATTCCTGACATACATGAAGTTGTCATGGATGCTCCTCGTCTTGATGAAGGCGCTCTGGGCATGGGAGACAAGGGAGTGCATATGGCTAGCAAGCCGGATGGCCAGAACTTTCGCAATGATCTTGGCTACCGCGTGGATGAGGCTGATGGGGCGGTAGTCCAGGATGCACTCAGTTCCCTCCTTCTTCGGGAGAAGAACAACATTAGCTGAGTTTAGCCATTGCAGATTTGCGGTTCGGAGGTTGCTGAAGAGAGAGATGGCTTTCATGATGTCATCCTTGATGGTGTCCCAACATTTCTTGAAGAAGAGCCCCGTGAACCCATCAGGTTCGGGCGCTTTGTCACTTGGCATTTGATTGATCGCCTCCTGGACCTCCTCCACCGAGATGGGCTCCCCCAGCGCCGAGAGGTCATGAGAGCCCAAGTCAAGCTCATCCCAGTTAAAATCATAGTCCCTCTCTTTATCTCTGCCCATGGCATCGGAGAAGTGCGAGTGAATAATTTGCGCTTTGAGGTCATGGTCGGTGACCCACCGTTGGTTGTGTTTGAGCCGGTGGATGTGGTTCTTGCGACGCCTCGCATTGACGCGACGATGAAAGAACTTGGTATTCGCATCCCCCTCCTTGAGGTTAGCAAGCCTAGCACATTGCTTTTTTCGCGCCCTTGCAAGAACAGCCAAACTCATGACCCTCCTTTTGAGCCGCTTCCTGAGGTCACATTCATCCTGGGATAAGGGCCTGCTGTCCTGAGCAATGTCAAGGTGGAGAATAACCCAAAGGGCGGCGTGGTGCTGAACCTTGGCGTTGGAGAGCAGTCTGCGGCTCCAAGCACTGAGGCGGACGCTTGTTTTTTTAGCTTGTGATGCAGCACCTGGAAAGGCTCAGAGTGCTCCGAATGCTCCTCCCAAGCCCCCGAGACAATTTCATTGAATCCCGGGAGGGAGGCCCAAAAGTTCTCAAATCGGAAAGTCTTCGGCCTGGTCGGCCCGACTGCATCCGCGAGCAACAGGGGGCAATGGTCAGATAACGAGGAGGACAGAGCATGAAGGATGTGGGTGCCGAACTGGGCATCCCACTCCGCGTTGCAGAAGAAATAGTCCAGCTTGCATAAAGTGGGGTTCTGCCTCTCGTTGCTCCACGTGAAGCGCCGGTTCTGAAGGTGGATCTCCTTGAGCTCACAAGCCTGGAGAGTTGTCCGGAAACGGCTGATGCGGCTAGTGTTGACGTTGCGCTTGTTCTTGTCCCAAGCACGGTAGATTTGGTTGAAGTCTCCAAGGGCAAGCCATAGGTCTCCGGAGGGAGGCTTCTGGGAGAGGAGCTCAGCAAAGAAAGCATCTTTGAGTGTTGACGACGTAGGACCGTAGATGGAGGTAATTTTGAACTTAACATTGGACCCAATGCAGTGCACCATGGCAGATAGACAAAAGGGAGTGACCACGACATCCGAGATGGACACACGATGGTCGTCCCACAGCAAGAGGATCCCACCACGTGCTTCACCAACTTTGTATTTCTCTTTTCTCCATCTTAATATACAGGCAGCAAAACTGCCAATTACTCAAGAAAAAAAAAACTCATACATGCATGGTTGTAAGAAATCAGTAAGTGTGCATGGGCGATGAAGATACTGACTACTGAGTCTTCTACTGGTGACCAATTGATATGCAACATTCATGGACACTAAGCTAACAATTGAATATATTTTTCGGTGCAGTAAATGAAATGAAAGAAAAGAAAAATGTGTTTACCTGAATATGTGATGGTTGAGGAAACCCTCAATGCACCTAGAATCTCATTGCCACCGCCAATCTCCTTGAAAGATCTGCCACTGAAAAAGCCACTATCTAAAGGGACCTTCTTCTTCCGATCCTCTCTTCTACAACACGTAGCATCGCGACTTTACCATCAAACATTGGGGCCAGAAGTAGCCTCTTCATCAGGAAAATCTGAATCACCGTCACCTTTGTGTTGCCTCATGACAGAGAACACATGGCCCTCGTCCTCTCATCCCTAGAGTTACCATTTGGGTCTGAGACAAACTTCTTCCAGAATTGCTTCCCTCTTGATCAGAATCAGCGGAAGATGGCTCGTTACACCGGTGGTGCTTGTGGGGCCAGAAGTGTCCTCTCTCTTGAGCTGGGCTGCTCATCTCATAGCTAAAGCTTGCACTTTCTGCGCCTTCAGTCTTACGAAGTTCCTTACACCTGTGGTACTTCCGCCATTCTCTGCACCTGTGGTGTAAAAAATTGCTCCATCTTCAGGAAAAGTACAGGATGTCACTCAAACACTAACAATGTCATGGAATTTCGACAAAATTTTCTCCAACATGAACAAAATTTTGTCAGATTCACCCGACGAATTTGAAATCCCCAAATTGGCGACCACAGTTCGGCGAACCTTTGGACGCTGAGCGGTGGGCGGTGATCCTGGAGAGGACCGCCGCCCCCACACGATGATGCTCTTCCAGTGCTCTGGTCAAGGAGCCGGTATGGCAATGTTTAAGTTTAATTTTGGTTTTGAGATGGCTGAAGATATCAAGCAAAGCACGTGACATCCAAGTCCCCAAGTTCAATCCAAGTATACAAGGAAAAATTCCTATTTAAAACACTTGACATCCAAGTGTTCTGCCTGGCACGGGAGAGAACAACCCCAATATCCTCTTTGTTCCGACGAAACTTCGCAATCACAAGACTTCTGCCCAACTATTTGTTTATAAACCTCTTACAGTCTTTCAGAATTCAATAGGACATCAAAACAACATACAGTACTGAAATACAGAAACATCCCACATCGGCTTGACGTGGTTTCAAGCGTTTCTGGGGGTACCATTTTATTGAAGAAACTCTCTAGTGACATCTTGTCCTTACATCTCTCTGAACCCAGAGTGCTCTACTGTTTTCTAACTTCAACAGCTTAAATTAACATCAGGAAATCAACCGAGTCATGGTTTCACTAGCATTAACTCTTCCAGTTCACTGCACAGTGCTCCTCCAATTTCTCACCCGAACAATGTCTGGCTCCGGTTCCGTTCCAGCCGAGCCTCCCTCTGTGAATAATGAAATGCAAGCGCAATGTGAGATGCAACTCTCAGAAAAAGGAAGCTATAGGAAGCAGCGACCTAGCATATGTACACATAACTGTTCAGTGTTATTCACATATAAGGAAAAAGTCCTGTTTAAAAGCGAAATTCGGGTAAACATTAGTTCAGAGCATTTGTTCAGGTAACCTGAAATCTAATTGGTACTCCCTCCGGTCCTTTTTAGTTCGCATATAAGATTTGATTGAAGTCAAGCCTCGTAAAGTTTGACCAACTTTATAGAAAAAAGTATCAACATTCACAATCTGAAATCAATATCAATAGATGTGTCATGACTTAAAGTTTCATATTGTATAACTTTAGCATGGCAGATGTTGATATTTTTTCATATAAATACGGTCAAACTTTGTGAAGTTTGACTTTAGAGAATTCTAATATGCAGAGTAAAAAGGACCGGAGGGAGTATTTGAATAAAGCATATGTCATGTAGACTTGCTAAGAAACCCAGAAATTCCCATGCAAACCTAATTGAAACCCCGATATGATTCAGATCTTATTTATATCCTTATCCACACAAACACTTTCCAAATCTTATCACATATGCTAAAGACGTATGAGAGAGGGATGTAAGTGATGTGTATGCCTAGATGTTTTGTCAAATATAGTACGACATCACATAGGTTGGGGTGAGAGTGCTTCCCTGTACAAGTGACACCACTGTATATGATGATGCTTTCAGATCGGAAATTGATAACTCAGCAAGGTAAAGAAGCACCATGGAAGGTTCCAATGCGTAGGTAGAAGATTAGCAGTACAATGAATATATATTTGCCCTTGTACAGTTTCAACTTTCAAGTAAAGGACCACAAGATGACTAAATACAGACCGCCAATGTAAAGAATCTTTTAGACTTCAGAGCAGCCCATGGTAATGGATTTCTCATATATTTAAGCACCATATACCTTTTTATTTATGTGGTTTGACAAAAAGTTAGTTCCCATGAAGCAAGAAGGAATGACAAAATCAAATGAACAATAAACCTCTTTTATTTTGTCTATTTTTATGGATATGTTCTAATTTTTTATGGATATCTTCTAAAATAAAGAACTGTGATTAGCAATATCAAGGAGTGAACTGATTAGCAGAGCATCAGCATGGTGGAAGACTGGTCACACCGGCAAACGTAAGTTCTGGTGGACCTGGACAGGACTCATGCAAGCAACCAAACACGACCTTATAAATTCTCAATAGAGCATTCAAAGGTAACTACTTGGTTCACCCTGGAGGCTTGTTTCTGTAATCCAGAAGAGATCATATGCACATAACTGGACTACAGTGATGGCAGAAAGTTGGTGACTGAGAACAGAATGTAAGCACATTCCCAAGGCTAGACTTCTACAGGAAAATGGATGCTATACACTAGCTCACTACAAAGAAAGGAAGTATCAGTAGCTAGCTATGAACTCAGTCAGTCAGTAGATTGCAGTTTGCATTTCATTGGCAATTTGACAATCCATGTCACAATGGCTTCTCTGTATGGGGTTGTTAACGTTACTGCTTATGCACTTGTTACTTACTCGACAATAAACACGACTTGTATACGGGCTCAATCATGTTAGAGCAAAGTATTTTGCAAGGAAATGATTTCTTGGATGTCATTGAGTATTTTTATTTTTATTTTTGTGGGTAGGATGTCATTGAGTATTAAGAGCACGTAGTCACTGATTTCGTCGCAAGAAAGTCCAGTTCATGTTGTACCAACAGTGCTTAAAGCAGTTGGGCAAACAAAAAAAAATTAACAATGAGGTGCATTAATTTTTGCTTTAAAAGGTTATACTTGAACAACTAAGCTCCAGATCCACAACAAACAAGTTTCTGTTTCAAGTTTGGCACTTGCTGTCTGACATAAGCTACAGGCCCCCTTGAACATTCAGCAAGTGCAGTAAACAAACACATATTACAAGACAAAAAACAGATGCGCGCATCAATTTGAAGTTTGAATCCATCCATCATATACTCATCAGAAAAGGCCAGAGAGGGGATGGGGAAACAAAAGCGAACCTCTCTCTTCTTGCACTCCTTGTAGTCATCGAACTGCTGCTGGCACTTGCTCTTGTCTTGGTTGGTCTCCAGACCTGGGAACACAGAACCTCATCAGTGATCCACCACAGACGCACGAAATTTCTGAGAAATCATGGCCAGAAACTGAATTGGGGGCGATCGGATTAGGAATTTATGATTAGGGGCGGAGGATGCGGATGCGTACACTTGAGGGAGGCGGTGTACTGGGGGAAGCAGGAGGAGTCGGCGATCCGGGCCGCGCTGGGGTACGGCGGGGTCGACGTCGCCTGGATGGACGCGCGGTGGGTGGGGGACGCCGCCGCCTCCGCATGAGCCGCCGCCATGATGCCGCGTCTTCTTCTTCCTCCTCTCGTCCTCCACTCCGCTCTCTTCCTGGGCTTCGCGTTGGTGTCTACTTTCCTTTTCTTTCTTTCTGTGCACGGCTTCACATGGGGAAGGAGTGGGCCTCGATCTGCTCACCTGCAATTATTGGGCCCTTTAGGCGGGCCCTTTCTAGCTGAAGGGCCCAAACTGCCACATTGCACAAAAAAAGATGTGGCAATTGTTTTTTTCTCTCAGAAAAGTGTGGCAATTGTGTTTTTTGTCCTTCACTCGAACAAAATTGTGGCAATTGTATTCTTTTTCATTCACTGGAACAAAATTGTGCCAATTTTTGGTGTTAAAAAATAATGTCACATGATTTCTTCTACAACAAAGGAAAAAACAGATAAAAGAAGAAAGGTTGTGTGGCATGATCTTGTCTGAATTATTCAGTGTCACGGACTCATGATCTTTAGATCATTGCATGGGAAGTTACAATTACAACACATTATTCTTTTGCACCTAATCTCTCATGGTGGAGAATCAAAATTCTTGAGACTTTGGACTCAACAAGTTAAATTGTAATCTAAATACATGAACTCTAACACGATTAGTTTTGCTCCAATGAACAACAAATTCCTCGCCAAAAAAAAGAACAACAAATTCAGAGACATGACATGATCAAATGATAGCCAAGTGTCATTTGTAAAATAAAAGCAGGCTCCACAAAAATTCAAGAATTCGGGCATCCCGGTTGGCCAGCTATTGAAGCAATCCTAATGACACTTCTTTAGCATGCCATTATTGGTTCAAAATATGTTCTGTAGAGACCCAATTGTTATTTCACTCTAGACCGGGTCATACACCGGGTTGGGATGGACTTTCGGCCGGGCTTCAAAAAAGCCTAATCTAGAAACACGAAGCCCGAGCCTGGCCTGAAAGACAAACGGTGCCGTTTTGAATCACTTTGATCATTTCCAGGATATATAAATGTATTATTATCTAGTCATTTGGGCTTTTACGGGGCTAAGCCCTGGCCATTGAAGCGGGGCTGCCGCTGCTCAGGTATATTTTGATCATGATAAGTACCCTTGGAAACCTCACCATTGTAAATAAATAATTAAAGAAATACGTAGATGTTTGGTCAAACGTGGCTGTTGATTACTTGTAACTAATTTGTGGACTAGGTATTGTACTCCCTACGTCCAGAAATACTTGTCGGAGAAATGGATGTATCTAGATGTATTTTAGTTCTAGATACATCCATTTCTATCCATTTCTTCGACAAGTATTTTCGGACGGAGAAAGTATGTCATAATCTGCGAATTAAGTTACGTTTTTCCTTTGCGAGATGCGATTAAGTTACGCTTTTTATCTTGCTTCGTGGGAGAAGGCATCGCTTGCAGCGAAGTAGATCCCATTTCCAAACCCATTCTCATTTGGGCGGTGCTTTTAGCTTTTTTGACTAAAAAATACAGAAGACCTGGCGAGATCTTGAAACAAAAAGTCAGAAACTCCCAACTCAGAAAAAATAACAGCCAGAAACCGAACGAGAGGGTGACTAGGAATCCCGATCCCTCAACCCCAACGCCATCGTCTATCCATATGCACCCGAGGGCGGCCTCACTCGCATATCAAATTGGCGCCTCTCGTATCGTACGAACGAAGACCGGCGATAAGCGTAAACTTAGAGACACGGAGAAGACGACCCGGAGGGGCCGGCCATAAATCCAGGATCCTTCCGTGGACTCGGAGCAAAGCAACCGCCGATCGCCATAGCCCATAAGAACCAGCCGTTGCCTGGCTCGGTTCGCGACGGGCAGCCATGGCCATGGCCGGGCTCCCTCTCGCCGCGTGCGTTGCCTTCTTCCACCTCTGCCTCCTCCTCTCGCCGTCGTCCTCTCTCCGGCTGCTGCCGGTAGCCCCCGACGCGGCGGGCGAGAGCACGGGACGCAATGGCAGCAGGACCGCCTACCACTTCCAGCCCGCCAAGAACTGGATGAACGGTACGTAGGAACGCTAGCTTCTGG
>NC_057797.1:726673880-726685815 GCF_018294505.1 Triticum aestivum
CTAATCTGAATCTTCTGTGTGTGTGTGTGTCCGATGGATCGTGGATTCGTGGCGGAATTGCTGGTCCGGGTGGGCTCATGGTGAATTCCGGATGGCGCTCAACAGATCCGAATGGTACGCGCTAGCTACTTTTCCTTTCTTCATTTCTTTCTGTGCATGTGACATGAGTGGGGTTTTAATCGGCTCAGTTGCAAATTTGGGCCGTCTATAATGGCCTTTTCTAGATTAAGGGCCCATACTGTAACACGGACTGTGACAGACACAATTCTTGCTCTAGAATTTCGTTTTCAAAAGTAAAACGAGACGCCCGTACGCACTTCGTTCCCTAGAACTTGTCCACTAGAATTTTGTTGAACTCTGGAGTGTCTTGACCAATTTAGATGTGACATGAATTTTTCTCATGGGGAAAAACACGCGCATAATGCACATGAGGGAGGAAGAGATACAGAGACGGAGACATTAGTTCATGGAGAAAGACCGTGTTACATGTGAATTTGCCTGAACACATAATTCTGCCATGAGTTCGTCTCATTGATAATTGGAAAAGATTCATCTGGAAATGGATCGGGTTCCACTATGAAATGATAACGGAACAAAAGGAATACAAAAGCATCCTAGTGCCACCCAACTACTACTCCCTCCGTTTCATATTACTCGTCGCTGATTTAATACAACAAACTTAGAGGTTCCAGCGAGCAAGTCTACCCAAAAATGCCGCATCTAATGCTAACAACAAGCTAAAGGGAAGCAACAACAGGCAGAAAAAAAATATATTACATGGGGGATCTTCACCCCTCAAAAGCACCCGACACTGAAGAAACGAAGTTTCAGTCATAAACGTGGAATTGGAGCAATTCTTCAATCGTCCTCCATAGCATTGCTGTCACCATTGTTTGCAATTTCACCTTCCCGTTTGCACCTGCCTCCTCTCTCGTCTGTCCATCCTCATGAACCGTGAGGGCCTCCCTTTGAAGTACTCCCTCCGTTTCATGATATAAAAGCATTTTTGACACGAGGAAGTACGTATTTCAGCTCATTGCTCAGCACCAAACGATCATCTTCAGATTGTAGGCCTGCTCGGTAAGGCATTAAAGAGCAAGCATACACAACAGATGAATTCAACAGTCTTTGCTACACAGTTTTCACACAGCCCACCAATTTGCAGCTAGCCCAACAATCTGAAGATTTGTATTGTATGGTTAGGCTGGAAAACTCTCCTTTTGCAGCCGAGCTCTTGGGACCCGTACAAAAAACCTTGTTACGAATGAGCCTGTCGACATTGGACAGTGCACCATCAACGAGCCTGTCGACACTCGATAGTACACCCGTCAGTTTTGCTATGCCGAATGCTACACTAGCAAGCACTGCATGCAGGTAGACCATGCTCTGCCAAGCACATCTCTAGGTACCTAAACTCCGATGCTCACGCGCTAGCTCGCCGGCCTAACAAATACTATCGCCGATGGTCCAATACGAGTACACTCTCACGCACAGGTGTCCTATCCTGCGAGGAACTGGCTGGATGTAGCACCGCGACCAATCCAGTGAATCGGAGTCCGGAAGTTTCGCTTGACCTTTTCTCCGTTGGCGGTGCCGGTGATCTTGGAATCATCTTCAGGCGATCCACGCACGGCCAGCGCCTCCTCTGTTCATGCTAGAGATCATTCCGTCCGCGCCTTGCCGGCACAACGTGTTCTCCGTGGATCTTTCCACGTGTATCCGAGCTAGGGCGGCATTATCAATATCTGCATACCAAAAAATTGCCTTGTCGATGCCAAACAATGGCGACAAGCGGCCGACAAAGCAATAAACACGCGGCGATCGACCGGAGAAGAGGGCTGATCCACGAGTCCGACGACGGTGCGAGCTCGAAGAAGCAGAGCAACGGCCATGCGAAGCACGTCCGAATGGTCCAAGCTATTTTGTTCCCTTCTGCGCACGTACGTCTTCACGGTTCACACTGACGACACGGATGGGGGCTTCAGGAGGATTCCTCTCAATGCTGGGCCGTCCTCTAGGCTGGTCTGGTCTTTTCTGGAAACGGCCCGGGCCGTAGCACGCGGTGTTTTTTCCTCTGAAAATGTTTTACAACTCGTACCAAATTTTCTATCAAAAATGGGTGTGATATGAATTACTAGAAAACACTCTTCTTTGCCAGCCTGAGCCACGTGTTTTCATCAAGAGTTATAAAAGGGACAAGACATGGACGTGCCCGTGGACGGTAGGCTACCGGTTCTGCTCTGGTCAATCTTACTCTTCCAAGCACGTCTCTAGGGGCCTAAAACCAGTTTCTTGTCTTAAACTTATCTAGATACAGATGTATTTAATACTAAAACTTGATTTGGTACATTCATATTTAAACAAATTTAAGACAAAAATTTTGGGACGGAGGGTGTACTAGAATAGCAGCCAGCATGGAGTACAATTCTTCATCAGGACTATAAGTAATCTCTAATCTAATCTATCCTTGCAAGTTACAAGTCACAGACGAAAAGTCTGCCCAATGCTTTCGGTGGAACTTCCTTCCACGCCACTCTCTGCAGACTGCACCCTGTTTCTCAGCAAGACTGCATGTAACCTCTCCTGCATTACCAGTAACAACGCAATTCTTCCTCTAGAATGTCATTGCCAAATCTATTTACTTTCGAAACGGAATGCCTTGCCAAACTTTGCGTGCAAAGGCGTGGCATGAATACTGTCAATCAACACAAATACGCGTGCACGTAAACGGATGAGGGAGACCGATACAGAGACCGCATGAATATCTGAATTATTCACTGTCTCATGGACAGTTAGAAGAAACCAATCGTCTTTTGCAGCTGTAAGAACAAGCCTTCTTATGGTGATTTTTGCGCCGGGTGTTGAAGGATAATAACGCGACGGGACGTGCATGTGCACACACACGAATCACAGTGCTTTGAAGGGTGATTAACGTGACGAGGCATGAACTGATGAGCCTGTCGGCATGGAATATCAGTGTTGCCATGGGGAATAAGCAGAGCACTGCTTCCTAGCAGTCGTCGTAGACCAAAAGTCTGCCGAACGCCGGCGGCGAAGCTGCCTTCCACGCTACTCCCTGCACGCAGTTTTTCTCGTCAGAATGCTGTATCAGTAGCAATCATAGTTCTTGAGGAGCCTCAGAGACCTCATCGCGCTTCCTTACACGCCTCTCCCTGCCGCACTCCGTTTCCAATCCGCAAGCCTCTCCCTCCAAGAAGTTCCAGACAGCGCAGGGGGGACATGGTGGCCAAGTGGGCATGCAGCTCCGACGTGGCCGTTAGTTAGCAAAGCCCATTAGCAGGCACCAACTGACCGAAGATCCCATACGGCGGTCAGTTAACATACTAAACAAACCATTCAGTGCCCATCCGTCAACTGGCCGGAGAGATCCACGATGCATTCCCGGCCAGTCGGCCAGCCGCGGAAGCAACTCGATCGCCCCTTTCTTTGGCGCGTCACCACTGAGGCCATGACACCTTCCGTTTCGCAAAGACGGCAGAGGCGGCAACGTCGGCGGTTGGCCGCCGGTGAGCTGCGTGATCTGCCTGCCGTCTGGCTCCACGTAACTCCGCCCGTGTGGGCTGGATAAGAAGGCATCCGACTCGGCAACGCGTGGATGATGGAACCATTTTCGATTGATAAAACGGTTGGTTGATATTAATATTTAGAATCAAAAGAATGCGTCACATCGCTAGCGGCGGGCTAGATCCCGGTCCCATCGCCGGACGTTTGATTTGTCATCTCGCCTGTAACCTTCGACGAAAAGAATGACCGGCCGGCCAGCCGGTCAGACGTCCACCGAGACGCAAAGGCCGGAACTAAAAACCTACTAAAATCAAAGCCAACTCACTTAAAGCGTGTACTACTAGTCTAGTCCTGGTATAAATATTTATACTGATTGCGTGGAAGCGGTTAACATGGTGACAAGAAATGAAAGGAACCGCAAGCGCTGTTATTCTTTCCTGGTTGTTGAAATTCATCAACACGTGAAGAGTTGTGGTACTTGTATTGCTCATACAATTATAGACAGTCTTAACACTCTATCAGTCATGGTAGATTAAAGGTCCAAACGCAGTCTGGCTAGGCTTCGATTCAGACCTAAGGCTGGTTGTAATGGGGAGTATCATATATTGATATCATGCATATGATACTAGTGTATGATACTACCTCCCTAATGTATAATATCATATGTTAGTATCATGTAGTATTTTATTTATTGCCATGCATGACACAAAGTAGTATATCATTATTATGATACGGTATCATAATATGATACTCGACTTTCTCTTTTCTCACTTAATTCTATGACACCTCATCAAAACTGCTTAATTGGTATGCATGATACTAGTTATGATACCATCATTACGACCAGCCTAATGAAGAAATCTTTTCCAACGCGGGCATCCATCCCCCCTACATGTCCGAACTCTCTTTTGCCTCCACCAATATCTCTCAGTTGTTTGCGGACCGTGCCGGGTGTCTGAAAAACCCCACACTTTGTTCCCAAATCGAGGTCGAGGGGCGGTGTACGAGAGTCCGGACGGTCCAACCCAACCCACTGTCAGCACGTCTTCCCACTCTTCTCTCGGTCTTCCCGGCCCACTGTTAGTCAGACTAGCCCACAACTCACATCCCTGGCAGCTGACATCGAGGATTTATGTCGCCATGATTGTAACTTTGTTTCCACGAACATTTAAGGATGTCTGTTTGAATAATAGCGTTGAAGATGCCTTGGCGTCCAGGGTTTATGCCGCCATGATTGTAACCGCATATATCAGCGAACATTTAAGGACCTATGTTTGAGTTACAGCGTTGAAGATGCCTTGACGTCGAGGATTTTATGTCGCCATGATTATAGCACTTAATATCCGAGCAACACAAGTGCTTATTTTTGCCGAAATGGAAAAGTTCTGAGATAATTTGGGGGCCTGGCCCTATGGCCAATTTGTTGGCGCGTCAGCTTGCAAGGACCATGACACCTTCCCCAAAGGCCGCAAGATTCTGGCCAGTGCGCAAGACCAAAATAAAATCCGTCCCTGCTGGCCCTCTTGGACGATCTGATCTGCTCACTGTAGCTCCACGTCGTTCCTCCGTGTTGGATAAGATTCTGGCCAGTACGCGTGGACGACGTAAGCCATTTCGGTTAACAAAAGAGGCTGCTTAGCGTTAACAATAGGAAGGCGTCACATCGGTTTAGCGGCGGCATGTAGATCCCGATCCCGGTCCCGTCGCCGGACCTGGATCTTGATTAGTCGTCCGGCCGGTAGCCTTCCGGGAAAAGAATGACCGACCAAACCACCCAAAATGAAAAAGAAAACCCTGTTAAATCCAAGCCAAGTCTTCTCCTAAAACATGTCGTGCTAGCACAATTTTGACCGAAATGTCAGAAAATGTAAAACTAAAAAGAAGCCAGGTCAGCTAAACACATGGTAGTAGAACGACTGCACCGGTGTAAATTTAGCACAGACGTGGAGAGTTTCTTGGCCGTCCGATCTGCCTGCTCACCCGGCTGCGCCCACGCAGAGTATTACGCGAGCCGGAGAGCAGAGCATGGCCGGCGATCGTCGCCGGGCTCCACCTCGCCGGCGTGCCCGTGGGCCAAGAGGGCATCTCGCGTTTGCCGGAAGGGGAAGAGAACATGGCATGTGTACTAACATGATTATTAATCTAAGGCCGGGACCTGAGTGCTGATCTGCCACGTCGGCCTCTGGTGGATAAGAAGGAAGGACCGTCCGCCGTGGCACCGCGGCGGCGTAGATCCCCGTCGCCATCACCGTCCTCTGTAGATCCCGACCGGTTTGTCGCCTGGCCGGCCACCGGCCGGTGGCCGGTCGAGGAAGGAAATAATTGACCGGCGGTTCGGGTCCCCGCGCCAAAACGTCCGAAAAGAGAAGGAGAAACTGCTGGTAAATGGGAGAGCCGAAGCCAAGTGCCCCAGCCATGTGCTCCACGTCGGCACGTCGGAGCGCTATAAATTCGGAGGCTCCGAGGCCGACTCCTTCATTCATCCATTCCAGCGAGCTGGGGAGCATCATAGCAAGTAGCCAGCTACCACCACCAGACGTCCCAAGAACATTTCGCCATGGCCGGGCTCTCTCTCGCGGCGTGCGCCGTGGCCTTCCACCTCTGCCTCCTCGTCTCCTCCTCCGCCTCCCTCCGCTGGCTCTCCGACAAGCCGGCGGCGGTGACCACGGCCGGCGGTGTCAGGACCAGGTCCGCCTACCACTTCCAGCCCGCCAAGAACTGGCAGAACGGTATAGAAACCAACGCCTCTCTCTCGTTTCCGCCGTCGTTGATTATGAACGTTGGCTAACCTGAATCCTCTGTTCGTGTCCGGCTGGTTCGGATGGATCCATTCATGGTGGCTTCTCTTCTTCTTGGTGGTGTGCTGAGCAGATCCCAATGGTACGCCACAGCTACTTTCTTCCTTGCCTCCTTGCTAATCCATTCACGGGCTCCTTCGCTGAGCAGATCCCAGTGACATAATCTTCTAAAAAAAGAAAAAACACACCGGAACCTATGTTCAGAATTTGGATAGTTTCGTTATAAAAAAAGCAAAATAATCTAGATGGATTCCCGTGTGAACTGGCACGACGACCTGGAGTGAATTGTCCCGGTCGGGACGTCGCCGTCGGTGAACACCGGACGAGTGAGCGCTCGTGCTCGTGCTCATCCATCCATGGATTGGTGAGCAGGAGTGGGAAGGGGAGATTCTGAACATGCATGGCGGTGGGTGCGTGGCCCGCATGGATACGGTGTCCATGTCCGAGTGTTTCTGCCGCTTGCGCGTGCTCGCCTCTGCTCACATGGCCCCTCACACCTACCCTACGTGGGCAAAATGGTAAAAGTTTCTTGTCTAGGTAGGAGGGCACGACAGGTGTATTGTTTCCATCTCCCGCTCCCGATTCGTCGAGAGTGTTGAGCTTTGGTTGTTCAGTCGTCACACAGAAAACACGTTCTTTTTTCTTCTCTTTTTCGCGGGGAGACAAAAAGCACTCAAACAAACAAAAATGTACTCACTCTGTAAACAAATGTAAGACGTTTTAGATCATTACTTTATAATGGTCTAACACAAGCAAGCCGTTCGGCGGGACAAAAGCATGGCAAAAAGTTGATTTGGAGGCCATTAGTAGTTAGATGAAAGAACATGGCAACAAAATTTTTGTGGGCAAGACACGTTTTCCGCGAGATTAGTACTCCCTCCGTTCCTAAATATTTACTTTTGTAGAGGTTTCAACAAGTGACTATATACAGAGCAAAAAGAGTAAATCTACACTATAAAATATGTCTATATACATCCGTATATGGTAGTCTATTTAAAATCTGAAAAAGACAAATATTTAGGAACAAAGGAAGTAGTACATTGGAGATGTGTCTAGGCTTTAATCGTTGTTTTTTCAAGCATCTGCGTGGAATTATGCTGGTGGTGGGAACATCGCCATCAGTGAAGGTTGAACTTGTCCATAGACCGACCGACCACAGTAGATAACAGGGAAAGGAAGAAGAGATCCTTCACAAGCCGGTGCTTTTGTCACATGACATAGCATAACAACCACCCACACGTAACGTAAAGCTCCCTCCTCCTCACCGGCCTGCATCGTTTGGTCATTACCGTCGCCAAGTCTATTATTTCTATCTCCTGTTCTTGACCAAAGTTTAAACTTTGGTTGTCCAGTAAGATAAGATAAAAAAAATACACGGCGATGCGCAAAAAAGAAGATAAAAAACATGGTAGAAAGCGTAGTAAAATTGATTTTTGCACCGGACTCGTAGTTCCTTTTCCAGAGGTGTGTTTAGACTCTTGAGCGACTTCCATCGGTACTTGATTGTGCTAGTTCCCCGTCTGAACACCTTTTGCTTGTACAGTACGTACATTGGAACATCGCCGTCAGTGAACACTCTACTTATCCATAGCCCATATGCACAGTAGACGATAGGACGAGGGAGGAGGTCCGGAACAAGGTGATGCGTGTGTGGCCCGCGGCGAAAGGCAGCTCGGTCCGGCCGGTGTTGGTGTCCTGGTAACGTGGAGTCATCCTGGCCGGCGCAACATCGCCCTCAGTGAACACCACTCCACTTATCCACACACCGACCGACCAAATTTCTAGACCCACCATAGTCGATAACACGAAAAGGAGGAAGCTATCCTAAACAATTCCAATGAAATGATTGAAAGTTTTTGGTAGTTATACCTTGAACAAAATGGCAAAGTTTCTCGCTAAAGTTAAAAAGACAGGACATACTAATATATTGACAAATCAAATGAACTATTTACCTGCTTAGCAGCTCCAGTTCTGGAACAGAGCACTGTAATTTTACCTGACGGCGTTTTTTTTTTGTGCTGTGCTTTGCAGGTCCCATGTACCACAACGGCCTGTACCACTTCTTCTACCAGTACAACCCCGACGGCGTGACGTGGGGCAACGGCAACCTCTCGTGGGGCCACTCCGTGTCCGTGGACCTGGTGAACTGGTTCGCGCTCGACGCCGCGCTCCAGCCCAGCCGCTCCTTCGACGCCAACGGCTGCTGGTCGGGCTCCGCCACCATCCTCCCCGACGGCAGCCCCGTCATGCTCTACACCGGCATCGACGCGCGCGGCGACCAGGTCCAGAACGTCGCATACCCCAAGAACGCCTCCGACCCGCTCCTCGTCGACTGGGTCAAGCCCGAGTACAACCCCGTCATCCCCGTCCCCGCCGACATCAAGCGCGACGACTTCCGCGACCCCTCCACGGCCTGGCTCGGCGCCGACGGCGTCTGGCGCATCGCCGTCGCGGCCCGCGTACATGACGTTGGGGGTGCCACGCTGATTTACAGGAGCAAGGACTTCCTGCGATGGGAGAGGAACGCTGACCCGCTTTACTTGGCCCACGCCGCCGGCATGGTGGAGTGCCCCGACCTGTTCCCGGTGTCCGAGCCTGGGGTGGAGGTGGGGCTCCCGGCGAGCGGCGCCGGGGCGAGGCACGTGCTCAAGATGAGCGTGATGGACACCGTCCAGGACTACTACGTGGTCGGGCGGTACGACGACGCGGCGGACACCTTCGTGCCGGAGGACGACGAGGACTGCCGGAGCTGGCGCCGCCTCGACTACGGCCACGTGTACGCGTCCAAGTCCTTCTTCGACCCCAGCAAGAACCGGCGCGTGCTCTGGGGCTGGGCCAACGAGTCCGACAGCGTGTCCGACGATCTCGTCAGGGGATGGTCCGGTGTTCAGGTGCGCAGCCGCCGCCATGCGCACACAGTGCATCAATAACATTTATAGATCAGCTGATCATACTCATTAATTCGATCGTGTGAATGTGCGCAGACTGTTCCGAGGAAGATATGGCTGGACGAGGACGGCAAGCAGCTGCGGCAGTGGCCGGTGGAGGAGATCGAGACGCTGAGGAGCAAGCGGGTGAACCTGCTGATACCGGAGGTGAACGCCGGCGGCGTGAACGAGATCATCGGCGTGATGGGCGCGCAGGCGGACGTGGAGGTCGTGTTCGAGGTCCCGCCCCTGGAGCACGCCGACGTCCTGGAGCCCAACTGGCTGCTGGACCCGCAGAGCCTGTGCGGCGAGAAGGGCGCGTCCGTGCCGGGCAGCGTCGGCCCGTTCGGGCTGCTCGTCATGGCCTCCGGCGACATGCAGGAGCACACCGCCGTCTTCTTCAGGGTGTTCAGGCAGAACGACAAGTACAAGGTGCTCATGTGCACCGACCTGTCAAGGTCGAGCACCAGGGACGGCGTGTACAAGCCGCCGTACGGGGCCTTCGTGGACATGGACATCGAGGCGCACGGCGGGATCATCTCCCTCAGAACGCTGGTGAGCTCCTCGCCGCCGGCTCGCCGCAGCCTGAACCTTTTGCTCTGTTTCTGAGTATAACACTTGTGATTTCGACGGACAGGTTGACCACTCGGTGGTGGAGAGCTTCGGCGGCGGGGGCAGGGCGTGCATCACGGCGAGGGTGTACCCGGACCACGTCGTGAACGGCAACAGCCACCTGTACGTGTTCAACAACGGCACCGGCGCCGTCAAGGTGTCCAGCCTCGACGCGTGGGAGATGGCCACGGCGACCGTGAACGTGCTCCCCGACGGCCTGATCGCGGCGAGCTCGGTGAGCAGGGCTCAAGCCTATTAGGATTTCGGAGCTGGGTTTTCGCACGGTGGACGGACGGACGGATGGATGGATGGCCATTGTGAATTTCCACGGCCGATTGGATTTGCCTGCCCAATTGTGGCTCGGGTGTACAAATGGAGGCTCCCTCATTGTGTGCCGGAACAGCACGAAAGAAGGATTCTGGGATGCTGCAAAGGAGAAATATTCTACTAGGAAGATTTGTGTCTAGGTGTTAAAGTTTTTGATAGTGTTGATAGTAGTAGTAGTAAGTAGCACGCATGCCCCGCATGTTGGGTATTTGGCATCAAATTAAGAGTGTATTTCCAAGGTGAAAACGGGTGTCATGTAAATGTATGATATCCGTTGAGTTGTAAAAAATAATATTCAAATATACAAGGTTTATTATTAAGAAATCGATGTGCGCCCTGTTCAATCTTTTCTCATACGCCTCCTAGACTTGGGAGCCGGGTTCCATTATTGCAGAAGTTCTATCCTCGAAAAAAGTTCGAAAGAAAAATATATAGTACAACCAAAGTACTTCTTTTAGTTGTATCACCAAGTTTTATTAATTAGAGTTCACATGGAGTGGGATTACAAAAGGATCATGGGATGGATCATCCAAACATGTCGGCCCTGATATAGAGTGTTTGAAAACTTGGCTAGCATATCGACTTCGCTATTAGCTGCTCGGCCCTCAAAGGTAAAAGAGCAATTAAACAGAGCTGCTCTATTTCTAATCTCAGTGATAATAGTACTATCAAAAGTCCTATTGCTACCTCTCTGAATATCGGTCATCAGTTGTTTTGAATCAGATGCGATCGGCAAAATCGTGTAGCACCAAATCATCCGCGGCATGCCATGGACTCCATTGTAGACACATATGATATTCCATGCATCACCAAAGACAAGCTTCCCATGTAGTTACCATCAGAATCTCTAAGATAGCCGCAGCCGACCCAACCATCTGGCCCCTTGCAATACTCGCATCAACGTGGATGTTAGGGCATATTTCTCTCTTAGTGGTTTCGTGATTGATGACAATGCCATTTCCAGACTAATCGTGTGCATTGAGTATTTCAAATAATCTATCATATGGCACGAGACGATTTATTTCCCTCGGTGATATAGAGTGAAGATGGTTATTTTTCCGGCGTTTCTTTTTTGGTGGAATTGAGTCGTAGGATAACGGTACTATTAAGAGGGGGTCCGCTTCAAAAAGGTTTGGGTGGAATCAACACATACACTTCCCTATGCACCCTCTAAACTTTCCCGCTCCGATGGAGTTCTCTCTATTCTCTCTGTTTTCTGATTTGGTTCTGAAGCACTTTAGCGGTAGTACCACCCTGGGCAGCGGTAGTACCGCTTGCACATTACTTTCACGGTTCCAGTGTCGCGGGCACTGCCGCTTATTTTAGGCTACTGGATTCTTTCGTGCTTCAGTGGCAATAGAGCGATAGTAGGGCGGTAGTACTGCTCCAAGCGGTACTACGACACTACTATTGCCCCACCACCGTTGACCTCTCAGTAGCCCAGAGTAATTAGCGGTAGTAGAGTGGTAGTACCGCTTGCACGGTACTTCCGGCCTTCTACTGCCACAACAACTTTCGCTTATATTTTTGCTTCCGAAACCATTTACCACTCAGCAAAAGTAGATCGGCATCAGGGAGCGGTAGTACCGCTTTTCGCGGTACTGCCGTCCTACGCCCACTCTACTACCACAGTTCCTTGAGTACTGCGACCTCAGCGGTAGTATTGTTGGGGCAAGCGGTAGTACCGCTCCAGCGGCACTACCGTCTCGAGGCTTTTGCCAGTGCACTACTACTCCAGTGAAATCC